>NC_073402.1:30824504-31064504 GCF_028641065.1 Leucoraja erinaceus | reverse complement strand
CTTTAGCTACAAGGGCCACATCTAACTCCCTCTTAAATATAGCCAATGAACTGTGTGGCCGCAACTACCTTCTGTGGCAGAGAATTCCACAGATTCACCACTCTCTGTGTGAAAAATGATTTTCTCATCTCGGTCCTAAAAGATTTCCCCTTATCCTTAATATGTGTGGCCCCTTGTTCTGGACTTCCCAAACATCGGGAACAATCTTCCTACATCTAGCCTGTCCAACCCCTTAAGAATTTTGTAAGTTTCTATAAGATCCCCCCTCAATCTTCTAAATTCTAGCGAGTACAATCCGAGTCTATCCAGTCTTTCTTCATATGGAAGTCCTGACATCCCAGGAATCAGTCCTGGTGGACCTTCTCTGTACTCCCTCTATGGCAAGAATGTCTTTCCTCAGATTAGGAGACTGTAAGTCCGATGAAAATGGGAAACGAGAGATATGGGCGGGGATGTAGAGAGATGTCGAACAGATGAATGAAAGATATACAAAACAAAGTAACCATGATAAATGAAACAGGCCATTGTTAGCTGTGAGCTAGGTGAAAATGAGTTACAGACAATGAGACTCAACACGATGACTTTGAAAGGAGTACAATAGACAGAGGTGCCAGGGGTTTTGGGGAGAAGGCAGGAGAATGGGGCTGAGAGGGATAGATAGATCAGCCATGATTGAATGACACAGTAACGAGTTACAGTGGAAAGCTTTTTGCTGTGTGCTATCCAGTCAGCGGAAAGACTATACATGATGACCATTGAGCCGTCCACAGTGTACAGATACAGGATAAAGGGAATAACGTTTAGTGCAAGGTAAAGCCCACTTTTGTTTTTCACACCGAGAGTGGTGAATCTCTGGAACTCTCTGCCACAGAGGGTAGTTGAGGCCACAGTTCATTGGCTATATTTAAGAGGGAGTTAGATGTGGCCCTTGTGGCTAAGGGGATCAGGGAGTATGGAGAGAAGGCAGGTACGGGATACTGAGTTGGGTGATCAGCCATGATCATATTGAATGGCGGTGCTGGCTCGAAGGGCTGAATGGCCTACTCCTGCACCTAATTTCTATGTAAAGATAGTTCAAAATAGAGGCAAATGGGATGGCACGGTGGTGCAGCGGTAGAGTCGCTGCCTCACAGCGCCACTGACCCGGGTTCGATCCTGACTGCGGGTGCTGTCTGTACGGAGTTTGCACGTTCTCTCCGTGACCTGCGTGGGTTTTCCAGTTTCTTCCCGCACTCCAAAGACGTGCTGGTTTGGAGGTTAATTGTCGACGGTAAAAGTGCAAAATTGTCCCGAGTGTGGGGGCCGTGTCGGTGTGGATTCGATGGGCAGAATGGCCTGTTTCCACGCTGTATCTCTAAACCAAAAGAACTGAAACTCCATGACTGCGACAACAAAATCTCAGGACGACCACAAACTTGGTAGCTGGGCCGATTAGCATCGGCTCTTTAGATTTCAATAAAGAAAACGATAGGAATGTATTTTCACCAGGCGAAGGGTCTCAAACACTGGCCAAGGCTCTGGGGGAAATGGCACAGAGAAATAATACTTCCCTTGCCCAGAACTCAGGCAAGGCAGTGCTGGCAACCGCTCTCAACTGCGTCATTGTGTGTGTGTGTGTATATGGAGTTTAATCCCATCATAGCACAGCCAAATTGTTCCTGTCTATAACCAAGGCGTAGCAGTCAGGCAGAATATACTGTGCGGAATGCTGCCATATGTAAACAGAGGAACAAACTCCAGGACACGGGAACATCACCAACCTCCTCCCAAATGCACACCAGCCTGTTCCCCAGACAGAGCCAAGCTAACCCCACTAATTTATCCCAATCTTACTCTGTAAAGTGGAGGAAGGAACTGCAGATGTTGGTTTACACCGAAGATAGACACAATAGTCTGGAGCGACTCAGCGGGTCAGGCAGCATCTCTGGAGAGAAGGAGCAGGTGATGTCAGGCAGAGTAGACTTGATGGGCCGAATGGTTTAATTCTGACCCTATCACTTATGAACCTACGAACCTCTTCAGATTGATACTCAGGGGAGAGGGAAAACTAGAAATATGAAGAGTGGCTCGGTGGCGCAGCAGTAGAGTTGCTGCCTTACAGCACTTACAGCGCCAGAGACCAGGGTTCGATCCCCGCTACGGGTGCAGTCTACAACGGCACGCTCTCCCCGTGACCTGCGTGGGTTTTCTCCGGGAGCTCCAGTTTCCTCCCACACGCCATAAACATGCAGGTTTGTAGCTTAATTGGTTTGGTGTAAATGTAACTGTCCCTGGTGGGTGTAGGATAGTGTTAATGTGCGGGGATCGCTGGTCGGTACAGACTCGGTGGGCCGAAGGGCCTGTTTCCGTGCTGTATCTGGAAACTAAACTAAAGAGTTACAACAAAGGATTTGTCAGCAGTCACTTTAACGAGCCTCTGGGGTCAGATTCCCCCACTCTTACACAAACTACTTTGGGTCTGAATGTTTGCTTTGGCCGGCTACGAAGTGATGAAAATTGCATTATGACTTGGGAGGGGCTGGAGTTAGATAATAAATCTGTCCTTAACGAGAATGAGTCACGCACGCACTTGTTCAGTGGGAAGCTGTTGACCGAAGCCTTCACTGAGTCTCAGCCACCAGTGTCTAGGCTACATCTACACTGCACTACCTCCGTTCCAATTATGGACACAAAATGCTGGAGTAACTCAGCGGGACAGGCAGCGTCTCTGGAGAGAAGGAATGGGCGGTGGGACGTTTCGACTGGAGACCCTTCTTCGGACTGAAAGTGAATCGAGAGCTACGGACCGCTGGGTCTATTTCCCCGTCTCTTTCAGCCTGAGGAAGGGTCTCGACCCAAAACATTTATCATCAGTTTAAACCAGCAACTACAGTTCCTATTCAATTCCATCGACACCATCTACACCTCACGCTGCCTCGGCAAGGCCAGCAGCATCATCAAGGACCAGTCTCACCCCCCGGCCACTCCCTCTTCTCCCCTCTCCCATCGGGCAAGAGGTACAGAAGTGTGAAAACAAACGCACACACACCTCCAGATTCAGGGACAGTTTCTTCCCGGCTGTTATCAGGCAACTGAACCGTCCTCTCACCAACTAGAGAGCGGTCCTGACCTCCCATCTACCTCATCTTTAATCGGACTTTACTAGACTTTACCTTGCACTAAACGTTATTCCCTTTATCCTGTATCTGTACACTGTGGACGGCTCGATTGTAATTATGTATTGTCTTTCCGCAGACTGGTTAGCGCGCTGCAGAAGCTTTTCACTGTACCTCGGTACACGTGACAATAAACTAAACTGAACCAAGCAGAGGAACCACTATACTGTCCAAGATACTCTCGTACGTACAAGATTTCTGGAAAAGATTCAACATTTCTGGAAAAGAATCCTAGTAAGACTACCAGTATAACGTTAAATAGACGCACAGATGCAGGAATTTCGAGTGCACCCTGTACAACAGCACTATCCTACACACACTACGGATCATTTACGATTTACAGCAGCCGATTTAGCCTACAAAGTCTGTACGTCTTTGGAGTGTGGGAGGAAACGGAAGATCTCGGAGAAAACCCACGCAGGTCCACGCAGACAGTGCTCGTGGTCAGGATCGAACCTGGATCTCATAGAAGTTGTGAACCCATTCCCGCTGGTGATTGTGAACTGGTTGACCCAGCCAGGACCAGTAATCTTGGTGGTGAACCTGCAATCATGATGCTTTAACGACGGCTGACAAAATCCAACCGTTGATCACCCGATGTAGAGCTTTCAGCGTGCGTGACGTGTTGGCAGACCAAGACATATAGTGCAGGGGCATCACACGTTAGGGCTGCGCGGTGACCCCATGAGTGACGCCTGTGTGGGCGTGAGTAGTCACCCGTGGGGTCTCCCCGTGACCTGCGTTGGTTTTCTCCGAGATCTTTAGTTTCAATGGACAATAGGTGCAGGAGCAGGCCATTCGGCCCTTTGAGCCAGCATCGCCATTCAATGTGATCATGGCTGATCATCCCCAATCAGTACCCCGTTCCTGCCTTCTCCCCATATCCCCTGACTCCGCTATTTTTAAGAGCCCTATCTAGCTCTCTCTTGAAAGCATCCAGAGAACCGGCCTCCACCGCCCTCTGAGGCAGAGAATTCCACAGACTCACCACTCTCTGTGAGAAAAAATGTTTCCTCGTCTCCGTTCTAAATGGCTTACCCCTTATTCTTAAACTGTGTGTGGCCCCTGGTTCTGGACTCCCCCAACATCGGGAACATGTTTCCTGCCTCTAGCCTGTCCAAACCCTTAATAATCTTATAAGTTTCAATAAGATCTCCTCTCATCCTTCTAAACTCCAGAGTGTACAAGCCCAGCTGCTCCATTCTCTCAGCATATGACAGTCCCTCCATCCCGGGAATTAACCTGGTGAACCTACGCTGCACTCCCTCAATCCAAAGGCGTACAGGTTTGTAGATTAATTGGCTTGGTGTAAATGTAAAATTGTCCCTAGTGTGTGTAGGACAGTGTTAATGTGCGGGGATCGCTGGTCGGTGCGGACTCGGTGGACTTAAATGCGCTGAGTTTCACCAGCATTTTTGCCTACCTTAAACAAAAGCAAACTAATTTTGCAACAGTACATAAGTAGGAGTGAACTTCACCCTGGCTGGATTATACAACTGGTCTAGAATGTGTTTTCCACCCACACAGTTCTATATTAAGTGAGTTTTAAATCAGCTGCCTCATGGTGACCCGTGTCACTTTACTGAACCGACCTTTCACTTGTTCACCCAGTGAAACTTAACATTAGGTCACTGAGCATTGCCACATCTTCCGTTTACAGGGGTGGCTAATAAACCAGGTGAGTAGCACCAGTATCACAAAGAGCTACTGATATGATGATTTTACAAGCATGCCATCGATTATTGTCGAATTGGTACAAATAGCTGGTTTATGGCCGGCATGGCCTTTGTGGGCCAAAGGGCAGCACTGGGCCTGTACTCGCTGGAGTTTAGAAGGTTGAGGGGGGACCTCACTGAATAGCGAAAGGCCTGGATAGAGTGGATGTGGAGAAGATGTTTCCACTAGTGGGAGAGTCCAGGACCAGAGGGCACAGCCTCAGAATTAAAGGACGTTCCTTTTGGAAGGAGATGAGGAGAAACGTCTTTAGTCGGAGGGTGGTGAATCTGTGGAATTCTTTGCCACAGACGGCTGTGGAGGCCAAGTCAGTGGATATTTTTAAGGCAGAGATAGATAAATTCTTGATTAGTGCGGGTGTCAGGGGTTATGGGGAGAAGGCAGGATAATGGGGTTAGGAGGGAGAGATAGATCAGCCATGATTGAATGGCGGAGTAGACTTGATGGGCCGAATGGCCTAATTTTGCTCCTATCACTTATGACCTGTTTCTGTGCTGCCTCTCTGTGTGTGTGTTTGACACTCTCTCATTGAACATCTCACAGCCCAGCAGTGAAACATAAATCACAGATGTCTGAATCACGACCGTGTTAACACTGAAACATCTCGTTTGTGCTGCTTATTTTCCCAGCGGCTGGCAAGAAGAAAAACCACAACATACTCGCGGTTTAAAATTAAATTGTCGAGCACGCGAGGATCTGTGTGGGGGGGGGGGGGGGGGGGGGGGTTGGGAGGACTGGGGGGTAGACTAGGGCAAGGTCAGGGGTGGCACGGTGGTGCAGCGGTAGAGTTGATGCCTCACAGCGCCAGAGACCCGGGTTCGATCCTGACTAAGGGTGCTGTCTGTACGGAGTTTGCAAAGTTAAAATAATCCCTAGTGTGTGTAAGAGCGCGGGGATCGCTGGTCGGCATGGACTCGGTGGGCCGAAGGGCCTGTTTCCGCGCTGTATCTCTAAACTAAACTAAAGATGCCGCCTGTCACTCTGAGTTGCTCCTGTGCGGTTCTCAGTTCTATCTGTACTCTGTCTGAACTTTCAACATTTTAAACAACTCAATCAAATTCTTTCACGGAGGCAGAGACGCCAGGAGCTCTCGTCTGCTCGTCTCCCCCCCCACACACACACACAACTGTAATCAGTGAAGTAATCTAATATGCTACTCCTTGCAGTGTGATTTCGGAGAACATATTTATAGTCGCTGTCCACTCTGTCATCAGGAAAACAAACTATCTATTTGTGGTTATTGTGAAAAATGACATGCCTTGCAAACTTGAATAGTGTCAGCCTTCTCTTAAAGGGACATCGCTCAAAATCCACCAGGAATCTTGTGCTTGCTTCAATGCAAGTGAACGCCATCAGAATTCTATAATTTATTCATGGCAAATGTCGCCTGCCCGAGTTCCAACAGCGTTTTGTTCAGTTTATACAGAGAGTTTGGCAACAGGAAAATGTGATTAGGAGGCAGAGGGCAGCCATGTTTGAATGGCGGAGTGGTCTCAATGGGCCGAATGGCCTCATTCTACCATAACTTGTGAACAGGCCCTTGGGCCCATCCAGTCCATGCCATATATCTTTCACCAATTCACACTAGTTCGATGTTTTTCCACTTTCTCATCCACTCCCTACATACGAGAGGCAATTTATGGGGATAGGGGAGGAGGGGGGGGAGGGGGGGGGGGAGGGGGGGGGGGGGGGGGGGGGGGGGGGGGGGGGGGGGAGGGAGGGGGGGGAGGGAGGGGGGGGGAGGGGGGGGGGGGGAGGGGGGGGGGGGGGGGGGGGGGGGGGGGGGGGGGGGGGGGGGGGGGGGGAGGGGGGGGGGGGGAGGGGGGGGGGGGGGGGGGGGAGGGGGGGGGAGGGGGGGAGGGGGGGGAGGGGGGGGGAGGGGGGGGGGGGGGGGAGGGGGGGGGGAGGGGGGAGGGGGGGGGGGAGGGGGGGGGGAGAGGGGGGGGAGGGGGGGGAGGGGAGGGGAGGGGGGGGGGGGGGAGGGAGGGGGAAGGGGGGGAGTAGAGGGATGGGGGGGGGGAGGGGGGGGGGGAGGGGGGGGGGGGAGAGAGACTCACACAACTACACACCATGTCTTAATAGAGGAAATGAAGAGTTCTTAAAAAGGAAATGCAACATTATACAATTACCAAATTATGAAAATGATGACACCGTATAACTGGTGGGGTGGGGGGGGGGGGGAGAAGGATAGAGGACCCAGACTCGATGAATATAAATCTAGAGGGCATAGGATTAAAGTGAGAGGAGAAAGATTTTAAGGGTGATCATACTGAATGGCAGTGCAGGCACGAAGGGCCGAGTGGCCTACTCCTGCACCTATTTTCAATATTTCTGTGCCACAGACCCTGACTGAAGAAGGGTCTCGACTCAAAAAGTCGCCCATTCCTTCTGTCCAGAGAGATGCTGCCTGACCCGCTGAGTTCAGAGTTCCTATACAGCATGGAAACAGGCCCTTCGGCCCAACTTGCCCACACCGACCAACATGTCCCAGCTACACTAGTCCCACCTGCCCGCATTTGGCCCATATCCCTCCAAACCTGTCCTATCCCTGTACCTGTCTAACAATTTCTTAAACTTAAACGTTGGGATAGTCCCAGCCTCAACTACCTCCTCCGGCAGCTCGTTCCATACACCCACCACCCTCTGTGTGGAAAAAGTTACCCCTCAGGTTCCTATTAAATCTTTTCCCCTTCACCTTGAACCTGTGTCCTCTGGTCCTCGATTCCCCTACTCTGGGCGAGAGACTCTGTGCGTCTACCCGATCTAGTCTTCGATCAAGTGATCTTTGGGTATTCCACAGTTTATGGACAAAATCAACTGATGGACACCAGTAAAAAGGGGTCCAGTTTGCACGCGGGGGGGAAGGGGAGACTCAGAGCTTTGAACGTACAGAGGGCAGAGGGTGAAATTCTAATCCCACATATTTAAAAAATGTCGCATCGCTGTAAAGTGCAGACCAGTCTTTGCTGGAGAGGGAAGGCATGTGAGGAGACGTACAGGGTTACAGCCAGCCGCATGTATCCGTTACTCTCCGTGTGCGAATATAGCAGCGGGGATTAGCACTGGTCTTGTGTTTTCTTTACATAGATACAGCGCAGAGACAGGCCCATCGGCCCGCCGAGTCCACGCCCACCAGCCATCGCCCCAGCCCCCTGTCCCACCTGCCGAGTTTTTCGGCGACCAGCATCGTTGACTGACATTTCAGGTCACCGAAAAATTCGTGGCGTGATGACTCATTGGCGCGCGGTATTTTTTCAACCCTAACGCAACATTTTTTTTTGTCGCCACTGGATTTTGAAATGTCAACATGTCCCACCTGCCCGCGTTTGGTCCATATCCCTCCAAACCCGTCCTATCCATGTACCTGTCTAAATATTTCTCAAACTTGCTATCGTCCCAGCCTCAACTACTTCCTCCGGCAGCTCGTTCCGTACACCCACTAAACACCCTTTGTGTGTAAAAGTTGCCCCTCAGATTCCTATTAAATCTTTTCCCCTTCACCTGAAACCTATGTCCTCTGGTTCTCGATTCCCCGACTCTGGGCTGGAGACTCTGTGCCTCTACCCGATCTATTCCTCTCACAAGTCTACCACTGTGTCCTGTTGCGCTTATCACTAGTTATTTTTGCTTCTGGTTTGAAGCTGGCTTAGTTGAACATACAATGTGCTAAATGCTGTCTGGAATGACTCGCTATAGGCAGAATTCTTTGGAAAGAACTGCAGATGCTGGAAAATGGAAGGAAGACAAAAGTGCTGGAGAAACTCAGCGGGTGCAGCAGCATCTATGGAGCGAAGGAAATAGGCAACGTTTCGGGACGAAACCCCTTGGGTTTTGGCCCGAAACGTTACCTATTTCCTACCTGAAGGGTTTCGGCTCCTCCTTCAGACTGATGTTGGGGGGGGGGGGGGGGGATGAAGAAAGGAAGAGGCGGAGACAGTGGGCTGTGGAAGAGCTGGGAAGGGGAGGGGAAGGAAGGAGAAAGCAGGGACTACCTGAAATTGGAGAGGTCAATGTTCATACCGCTGGGGTGTAAACTACCCAAGCGAAACATGAGGTGCTGCTCCTCCAATTTGCGGTGGGACTCACTCTGGCCATGGAGGAGGCCCAGGACAGAGAGGTCGGATTGGGAATGGGAGTGGGAGTTGCTGGGGCACTGGGAGATCAGGTTGGTTATTGTGAACCGCGCGGAGGTGTTGGGGTGAAGCGATCGCCAAGCCTCCGCTTGGTCTCACCGATGTAGAGCAGCTGGCACCTAGAGCAGCGGATGCAGTAGATGAGGTTGGAGGAGATGCAGGTGAACTGGCCTCATCAGCCTGTACACGTGTCCCTCCATTCCCTGCCCTTCCAGAACCCTCTCAATCATCACTATCGTGTATCACTTATGAACTTACGAACTTACGACAAGTGACTCAATCCCTGGAGATTTCCTCCGTCACATTTTTCAACGGACCAGCTTCAGCGGGGTGCCTGTTTGCTGGCCGTGTGTTATGCAGGGAAATTCTGCCTGTATTGCTTTCAATAAGCAAGAGAGAAAGTTGCACCCTCAAGGCAAAGCAGCCACTGCCTGAGCTCAGACCGATTGGACAGGGTTGACAAATGAGTTTTTCCATCAGCCAAGTTATTCAACAACAGAATGTACCGGGCATGAGAACATTCGCTTGCAGGAACACAGTGTGCCGTTCTGTGTCCCTGGCTATCGTCCGACAGGAAGGGGGGAAAGCCAGCTTTAAATCTGTGATTATGCACGGATTTTAAATAGGAAAATGCTAATCGGGGGAAAGTGAAAGGTCTTACTTGGAGGGGAGCGAGCAGAGAACAGTGATGTAAATATGGCGATTGGATCTATTTGAAGGGAGACACTGTCGAGTGTCTTATGGTCGGGACAACAAAATCCTACTTAATAGTTCAATTATTTAATAAGACACTGAAAGCTGGAGTAACTCAGTGGGACTGGCAGTGTCTCTGGAGAGAAGGAATGGGTGAAGTTTCGGGTCGAGACCCTTCTTAGAAACATAGAAATTAGGTGCAGGAGTAGAGGCCATTCGGCCCTTCGAGCCTGCACCGCCATTCAATATGATCATGGCTAATCATCCAACTCAGTATCCCGTACCTGCCTTCTCTCCATACCCCCTGATCCCCTTAGCCACAAGGGCCACATCTAACTCCCTCTTAAATATAGCCAATGAACTGTGGCCTCAACTACCCTCTGTGGCAGAGAGTTCCAGAGATTCACCACTCTCTGCGTGAAAAAAGTTCTTCTCATCTCGGTTTTAAAGGATTTCCCCTTATCCTTAAGCTGTGACCCCTTGTCCTGGACTTCCCCAACATCGGGAACAATCTTCCTGCATCTAGCCTGTCCAACCCCTGACGAATTTTGTAAGTTTCTATAAGATCCCCCTCTCAATCTTCTAAATTATAGCGAATACAAGCCGAGTCTATCCAGTCTTTCTTCATATGAAAGTCCTGACATCCCAGGAATCAGTCTGGTGAACCTTCTCTGTACTCCCTCTATGGCAATAATGTCCTTCCTTCCTTCTTCTTTGCTTTGCTTTGCAAACTTTCCCTGGCATTCCCTACACCGCATTCAGATATCGGAGTCTTTCTGCTTTCAGGGTCAGTTATCTGTAACCTAGTCACACAACAGACTCTAAACTGCAGTAACAAAACATTCAGCCCGGGGAAAAAAATCCACCAGTTGCCAACCTCGAGATAGAGAGCTGCAGAAGTCTTTGTTTAAGAAAGAGGGTGCAGATGCTGGTAAAGATCGGAATGCTGGAGAAACGCAGCGGGTGAGGCAGCGTCTCTGGAGAACGTGGATAGTTGAGTTACAGGTCCCAACACAAAACGTCACCTATCCATGTTCTCCACAGATGCTGCCTGACCCGCTGAGTTACTCCAGCACTCTGTGAAACGTCACCTATCCATGTTCTCCACAGATGCTGCCTGACCCGCTGAGTTACTCCAGCACTCTGTGAAACGTCACCTACCCATGTTCTCCACAGATGCTGCCTGACCCGCTGAGTTACTCCAGCACTCTGTGAAACGTCACCTATCCATGTTCTCCACAGATGCTGCCTGACCCGCTGAGTTACTCCAGCACGCTGTGTCCTTTCCTGCTCCCACCTCTCTGTTTGTGCCACTTCTACCATTCCAACAAAGCTCAACATAGAATTCACAAAGGCATAAGTGCGGCACGGTGGCGCAGCGGGTAGAGCTGCTACCTCACAGCGCCAGAGACCCGGGTTCGATCCCGACTACGGGCGCTGTCTGTACGGAGTTTGCACGTTCTCCCCGTGACCTGCGTGGGTTTTCGCCGGGTGCTCCGGTTTCCTCCCACACTCCAATGACGTGCGGGTTTGTAGGTTAATTGCTCTCTGTAGATTGTCTCTAATGTACAGGATTTAACCAGTGCCCTTTAATTCTGAGGCTGTGCCCTCTGGTCCTAGACTCTCCCACTAGTGGAAACATCCTCCCCACATCCACTCTATCCAGACTAGCTAAGGCGGACTTAATGTGCTCAGTAACTGCTTTTGTTTGCTTTAGACAAGGATCTTAAATCTATGATGAGCCCAGATGAAGTCCTGCTTCATTAACTTTCCAAATCACCACCCTTTCTCAGTCTGCTCCACATTACTTCCAGGCTCATTATAGTCGATGCACTGAGGTGAGCCAAGCAAAACTCTGTATTGCATGCCACCCAACTCAGATCAGATTTACCAATACATAGATACATACAAGCCAAACTCCAGTACAATAGGCAGAGCAAAGGGGAAGATACAGAGTGCAGAATATAGATCTCAGCAATGTAGCATCAGCATCAGTTCCACAGACAAAGTCCAATGTCCGCAATGGGGTAGAGGTGAATCGGACAGTACCCCAGCTTATGGAAGGGCCGTTCAGAAACCTGATAACAGAGGGGAAGAAGCTGTTCCTGAGTCTGGGGGTGCGCGCTTTCAAGCTTCTGTACCTTCTGCCGGACGGGAGCGGGGAGCGGGGAGAAGAAGGAATGACCGGGGTGGGACAGGGACAAGTCTTTGATTATTTTGGCTGCTTTTTCTGAGGCAGAGTGAAGTGTAGATGGAGTCAATGGTGGGAAGGTGGACAAAAATGCTGGAGAAACTCAGCGGGCGAGGCAGCATCTATGGAACGAAGGAATAGGTGACGTTTCGGGTCAGGGGTCTCGATCCGAAAAACGTCACCTATTCCTTCGCTCCATAGATGCTGCCTCACCCGCTGAGCTATGGTGGGGAGTGTGGTGTGTCTGATGGACTGGGCTACATCTACAATGGTGGGGAGTGTGGTGTGTGTGTGATGGACTGGGCTACATCTACAATGGTGGGGAGTGTGGTGTGTGTGATGGACTGGGCTACATCTACAGTGGTGGGGAGTGTGGTGTGTGTGTGATGGGCTGGGCTACATCTACAATGGTGGGGAGTGTGGTGTGTGTGTGATGGACTGGGCTACATCTACAATGGTGGGGAGTGTTTAAGAAAGAACTGCAGATGCTGGAAAAATCGAAGGTGGACAAAAATGCTGGAGAAACTCAGCGGGTGAGGCAGCATCTATGGAACGAAGGAATAGGTGACGTTTCGGGTCGAGACCCTTCGGGTCTCGAGAAACGTCACCTATTCCTTCTGGGGACTCGACCCGAAACGTCACCTATTCCTTCTGGGGACTCGACCCGAAACGTCACCTATTCCTTCGCTCCATAGATGCTGCCTCACCTGCTGAGCTATGGTGGGGAATGTGGTCTGTGTGATGGGCTGGGCCACATCTACAATGGTGGGGAGTGTGGTGTGTGTGTGTGATGGGCTGTCTGTAACATGGACTTTGTCTCTGGAACTGTTGTGCTACAGTGCTGAGAACTAAATATCCTGCATCTTCCCCTTTGCTCCACCTATTGCAATTGAGTTAGGCTGGATTTTTTTTTTTTGCGTTACACTGTACCTCAGTACTCTCGACAATAATAAACCCGAGACCTGACCCGATCTAAGTGACACATTTACCAGCAATCTACTGGAGATCTCGATTGTTCAACCCTCTCTCACCGCAGGGCTCAATTAACACAAGAGCAACTCCTTACGATCCTTGGAGACCCAGTTAGTCTTCTAACTAAAGAGGTATGGGCCATTATAGACAGGCATGATCTTTACGCCATGCATCTCAGATTCAGATTCAGATTCAACTTTAATTGTCATTGTGTCAGTGTACAGTACAGAGACAACGAAATGCAGTTAGCATCTCCCTGGAAGAGCCACATGGAATATGATTTAAATAAATAAATCTATTCACATGCATACAGTCATACAGAATCTGTTGGCAAGTCTACTACTTGCCTTGGTGGGAAGGTAGGTAGGACTTCGAGCCTGCACCACCATTCAATATGATCATGGCTGATCATCCAACTCAGTATCCTGTACCTGCCTTCTCTCCATACCCCCTGATCCCTTTAGCCACAAGGGCCACATCTAACTCCCTCTTAAATATAGCCAATGAACTGGCCTCAACTACCTTCTCTGGCAGAGAATCCCACAGATTCACCACTCCCTGTGTGAAAAATGTTTTCCTCATCTCGGTCCTAAAAGACTTCCCCCTTATCCTTAAGCTGTGACCCCTTGCCCTGAACTTCCCCAACATCGGGAACAATCTTCCTGCATCTAGCCTGTCCAACCCCTTAAGAATTTTGTAAGTTTCTATAAGATCCCCCCTCAATCTCCTAAATTCTAGCGAGTACAAGCCGAGTCTATCCAGTCTTTCTTCATATGAAAGTCCTGACATCCCAGGATAGCAACAAGATGAACTCTTTGCCTCATCCACCCTCTTCAAGACTGGTGGGGGAGGGGGGGGGGGAGAGTTTTGTTCCTACTTTAATGAGCAAGGAAATTCTCTACTCAGTATGGAACAGCCTCAGAATTAAAGGACGTTCCCTTAGGAAGGAGGAACGGAGAAACTTCTTTAGTCAGAGGGTGGTGAATCTGTGGAATTCTTTGTCGCAGACGGCTGTGGAGGCCACGTGAGTGGGTATTTTTAGGGCAGAGACAGATAGATTCTTGATTAGCACGGTAGACTCTGTGCATCTACCCGATCTATTCCTCTCATGGTTTTTGTGGATCTGACAACTGAATCCTGGTATCCATGGGAGACGGGCACGTGTTGCTAATGTAAAGCTCAAGAGAAGTGTAATTAGGAGTTGGAGCCATTAGCAGCCGGCAGCTCAAAGGCAGAGGGGGAGCAGCCTGGTTAAACCTTTAGTTTAGTTTAGAGATATAGCGCGGAAACAGGCCCTTTGGCCCGACGAGTCCACTCCGACCTGTGATCCCAAAAACATTGACACCATCCTACACACACTAGGGACAGTTGTACATTTACACCAAGCCAATTCACCTACAAGCCTGCACGTCTTTGGAGTGTGGGAGTAAACCGGAGATGTCAGAGAAAACCCACGCAGGTCACGGGGAGAACATGCAAACTCCGTACAGACAGCGCCCGTAGTCAGGATCGAACCCGGGTCTCTGGCGCTGTGAGACAGCAACTCTACCGCTGCGCCACCGTGCCGGAATAAGTCTTCGGGGTGTGGGAGGAAACCGGAGCACCCGGAGGAAACCCACGTGGTCACTGGGAGAACGTGCAAACTCCACACGGACAGCTCCGCACCGCAAAGTCGCAGCGGTGGAGTTGCTGCCTCACAGCGCCAGAGATCCCGGGTTCGATTCCGACCACGGGCGCTGTCTGTACGGAGTTTGTACGTTCTCCCCGTGACCTGCGTGGGTTTTCACCAACGGGCTTATACAGTAGGTTAATTGGCTCTGCAAATTGTCCCGAGATTGTGGGATAGAACCAGTGTGTCAGCACGGACTCAGAGGGCTGAAGGGCCTGTTTCCACACTGTGTCTCTAAAACTAAAAACTAAAACACGTGCGTCTTCACCTTGTCCTAGTTCCAGAGTTACTTTCAGAAAGAAGGGTCTCGGCCCGAAACATCACCTAGTCCTATTCTCCAAAGATGCTGCCTGACCCACTGAGTTACTCCAGCACTCTGTGAAACGTCACCTATCCATGTTCTCCACAGATGCTGCCTGACCCGCTGAGTTACTCCAGCACTCTGTGAAACGTCACCTATCCATGTTCTCCACAGATGCTGCCTGACCCGCTGAGTTACTCCAGCACTCTGTGTGCACGTCACCTATCTATGTTCTCCATAGATTTCGGCCCGAACCCGCTGGAAATAGGCAACGTGGGCCGAAATCCGGATCTATGGACCGAAACGAACCTATTTCCTTAGGCAACGTGCTTCGGGCTGAAACCTAGCACTGGAAATGTCACCAATCGTGTTCGGGCACAGAACTGCCGGAAGGGCTGAGTTCGACCCGAACGTTACCTATTTCCTTAGCTCCACAGATGCTGCTGCTCCCGCTGAGTTACTCCAGCACTCTGTGAAACGTCACCTATCCATGTTCTCCACAGATGCTGCCTGACCCGCTGAGTTACTCCAGCACTCTGTGAAACGTCACCTATCCATGTTCTCCACAGATGCTGCCTGACCCACTGAGTTACTCCAGCACTCTGCGTGTCTACCTGGGGAGATTGGTACTTGTTTAAGAAGGAACTGCAGGTGCTGGAGGATCGAAGGTGGACAAAAATGTCGCCTATTTCCTTCGCTCCATAGGTGCTGCCTCACCCGCTGAGATTGTTCCTTGGGCTAAGGTAGACAAAAATGCTGGAGAAACTCAGCGGGTGCAGCAGCATCTATGGAGCGAAGAAAAAGGTTCTTGCGCTGTTTGTGAGTGAGCAGGGTGAAGGGTTTATCTATGGCATCAACCAGCATCTGCAGTTCCTTCCTGCGCTGTTGTCATGCTGATTGCATCAGCCGGTTCCTGGACCCGTGCAGCCGAGTTTGCTGCCAGATAATGACCCGTGCAACCGCAACTCAGGATTTAAAGAGTCACAGCGTCAACAGCAACATCAAACCAAACCAAAAGTGTGCAGGAAGGAACTGCAGATGCTAGTTTAAACCAAAAATAGACAACAACAAAAAAAAAAAATGCTGGAGTAACTCAGCGGGTCAGGCAGCATCTGTGGAGAACATGGATAGGTGACGCTTCACAGAGTGCTGGAGTAACTCAGCGGGTGCAGCAGCATCTATGGAGCTAAGGAAATAGGCAACGTTTCGGGTCGAAACCCTTCCGGGTTTCGGCCCGAAACGTTGCCTATTTCCAGAAGGGTTTCGGGCCGAAACATTGCCTATTTCCAGAAGGATTTCGGCCCGAAAAGTTGCCTATTTCCTTAGCTCCATAGATGCTGCTGCACCATAACTCAGTGGATCAGGCAGCATCTGTGGAGAACATGGATAGGTGACGTTTCACAGAGTGCTGGAGTAACTCAGCGGGTCAGGCAGCATCTGTGGAGAACATGGATAGGTGACGTTTCACAGAGTGCTGGAGTAACTCAGCGGGTCAGGCAGCATCTGTGGAGAACATGGATAGGTGACGTTTCACAGAGTGCTGGAGTAACTCAGCGGGTCAGGCAGCATGTGTGGAGAACATGGATAGGTGACGTTTCACAGAGTGCTGGAGTAACTCAGCGGGACAGGGCAGCATCTCTGGGGCATCACGGCTGCTACGATCAGGCAAATGCCTCCGTTGCCAGGCTTTGAAAACGGAGAGGATGAGAAGGAGTTTCTTCCCAGAGGCCATTAGGACTGTAAACTCCTATCTCACCAGGGACTAATGCCCCTGTCCCACTTAGGAAACCTGAACGGAAACCTCTGGAGACTTTGCGCCCCCACCCAAGGTTTCCGTGCGGTTCCCGGAGGTTTTTGTCAGTCTCCCTACCTGCTTCCACTACCTGCAACCACCGGCAACCACGTGCAACCTCCTGGAACCGCACGGAAACCTTGGGTGGGGCGCAAAGTCTCCAGAAGTTTCCGTTCAGGTTTCCTAAGTGGGACAGGGGCATGACTTTACTGAACCAATTTACTGTTGTGTGGTGTCTTTTTAAAAATTGCTGTTTTTTCTTTTTTTTTCCTCCCACCAATATGTGAATATGTGATTCTGTTGCATTCTGTTTTTGTAGTTTGTGTTTTTTGCACAATTCGCGAGCATTTGCCATTTTTCATTTCACTGCACATCTCGTATGCGTATGTGATCAATAGACTTGACTTGCCTTGGAGAGAAGGAATGGGTGACGTTTCGGGTCGAGACCCTTCTTCAGACTGAGAGTCAGATCACAGGGAAACGAGAGATATGGATGATGATGTAGGGAGATATGGATCAAATGAATGAAAGACACGCCAAAAACCTAATGATGATATTGTTTTAGCAGTGGGCTAGGCTTGAATGAGAGCTGATGTAACCTGGGTGGGGGAGGGATGGGGAGAGAGAGGCGGCTCAAACCAAAAGTGCCAGGTTCACCACATTTGAGTTGCAAATAGAAAAATAAGTAAACCATCTAAAAATGAGCGCATGACTCGGTTTGCTATTGTGGGATCTCACTTATTACACAAATGGAATGGGTCGATGGTAAGGAATTGGCATGTGAGTCTTTGTGTGGCACGTTGGTGTAGCAGTAGAGTTGCTGCCTCACGGCAGTAGAGAGCCTGGTTCCACAGGTGCTGACTGTACGGAGTTTGCACGTTCTCCGCCCCCAACACGTGACCTGCGTGGGTTTTCTCCGGGTGCTCCGGTTTCCTCCCACACTCCCAAGATGTCTGGGGTTTTGGAGGTCGATTTGCTTAGGTACAAATTATAAACCATCCCCCGTGTGTGGAGGGTAGCGCTAGTGTACAGATGGGGTGATCGCTGGTCAGTAGGGACCCGGTGGGCCGAAGGGTCTGTTTCCGTGCTGTATCTCTGAACTGTACTGGAGTAGCAGCCGTGACATACGATAGCGATCTCCCCACCCCCCCCACACCGCCCCACCGTGAGGTGAGGCCACACGGAAGCTGTGGTTTGGAGATGGTGTAAGCGCGCGGCTTTACAAGAAGTGAGGAGATTACAGGAGCTGCAGAAGTGTGGTCATGACAAGACGATGACTGTGTGAACATCTCCATCAGTCTAACAAACACAAACAAACATCCTCCATTAAGCTCCAAACTACTTAGACTATTATTATGTTTAAGAAAGAACTGCAGATGCTGGTAAAATCGAAGGTAGACTAAAAATGCTGGAGAAACTTAGCGGGTGAGGCAGCATCTCTGGAGAGAAGGAAATAGGTGACATTTCGGGTCGAGACCCTTCTTCTGACGGGTCTACAGACTATTATTATTGCAGGATTATTGTTTGTTTGTTATGTGTACCTACTGTATGTGTGCATGTGTGTGCGTGCGTGTGCGTGTGTGTGCGCATATGTGAGTGTGCGCGCGTGAGCATGTGTGTGTATGTGCACGCGTGTGTGTGTGTGCGTGTGCATGTGTGTGCGCGTATGTGAGTGTGCGCGTGTGAGCATGTGTGTGTATGTGCACGCGTGTGTGTGCGTGCGTGTGCATGTGTGTGCGCACATGTGAGTGTGCGTGTGTGAGCATGTGTGTGTATGTGCACGCGTGTGTGTGCGTGCGTGTGCATGTGTGCGTGTATGTGAGTGTGCGCGTGTGAGCATGTGTGTGTATGTGCACGCGTGTGTGTGTGTGTGTGCGCATGTGTGTGCATGTATGTGAGTGTGCGCGTGTGAGCGTGTGTGTATGTGCACGCGTGTGTATGTGCGCGCGTGTATATATAAATAGGCACAAAATGCTGGGATAACTCAGCGGGACAGGCAGCATCTCTGGAGAGAAGGAATGGGTGATGTTTCGGGTCGAGACCCTTCTTCAGACTGAGAGTTGGAGAGAGGGAAACGAGAGCTATGGATGATGATGTAGGGAGATATCAATCAAATGAATGCAAGACACGACAAAAACGTAACGATGATAAAGGGAACAGGTTATTGTTAGCAGTGGGCTGGGCTAGAATGAGAGCTGATGTGTCTTGGGTGGGGGAGGGATGGGGAGAGAGAGGCTGCTCAAACCAAAAGTGCCGGGTTCAACACAGCACTGCCAAAATAGAAAAGCATCTCAAAATAAGTGCATGACTCTGTTTGCTATTGTGGGATCTCATTTATTACACAAATGGAACAGGTAATGGTAAGGAAGCGGTATATAGATGTTTTTCGGTGACTTGCCAGCACCGCCATTCAATGTGATCATGGCTGATCGTCCACAATCAGTACCCCGTTCCTGCCTTCTCCCCATAATGTTAAAACATGTTGAAAATCCAGACAGAGGTACGAGTCTTTGGGCGACTACTCACCACCATACAGCCGACACACCGCTCGCTTGGTGAGCAGTTGCCCAAAGAGTAAAAGGAATGGGTGACGTTTCGGGTCGAGACCCTTCTTCAGGCAGAGAGTCAGGGGAGAGGGAGGCAAGAGCTATGGAAGGGTTGAGGAGTGAAGGCTGAAGAAATGGAGACTGGGTTTACATAGAAACATAGAAACATAGAAATTAGGTGCAGGAGTAGAGGCCATTCGGCCCTTCGAGCCTGCACCGCCATTCAATATGATCATGGCTGATCATCCAACTCAGTATCCCGTACCTGCCTTCTCTCCATACCACCTGATCCCTTTAGCCACAAGGGCCACATCTAACTCCCTCTTAAATATAACAAGTTTGTTCTGACGAAACCATTAAACCCGCAATAAAACTGAGCAAGCGAAGGTGGGAAAACTAATTTGACCGCACCAGAAGAAAGTGGCTTGAATATGCATGATATTATTAAATCTAGCCCATAAATCTAGTCAGTGCTAATGCCAAAGGTAGTGAATTACACAATGGAAGTGTTTATGGGTTACGTACAGCAAATGATAAATGATCAGCTGACATGCAGCCATACAAGCGTCAAAGACAATGACTACAGTGTACCGTGTATCCAACAAGGAACTGTGCAGATGCTGGAAAATCGAAGGTAGACAAAAATGCTGGAGAAACTCAGCAAAGGAAATAGGCAACGTTTCGGGCTGAAACACTTACGGGTTTCGGCCCGAAACGTTGCATATTTCCTTAGCTCCATAGATGCTGCCTGACCCGCTGAGTTACTCCAGCACTCTGTGAAACGTCACCTATCCATGTTCTCCACAGATGCTGCCTGACCCGCTGAGTTATGGTGCAGCAGCATCTATGGAGCTAAGGAAATAGGCAACTTTTCGGGCCGAAATCCTTCTGGAAATAGGTAACGTTTCGGGCCGAAACCCTTACGGGTTTCGGCCCGAAACGTTGCCTATTTCCTTAGCTCCATAGATGCTGCCTGACCCGCTGAGTTACTCCAGCACTCTGTGAAACGTCACCTATCCATGTTCTCCACAGATGCTGCCTGACCCGCTGAGTTACTCCAGCACTCTGTGAAACGTCACCTATCCATGTTCCCCACAGATGCTGCCTGACCCGCTGAGTTACTCCAGCACTCTGTGAAACGTCACCTATCCATGTTCCCCACAGATGCTGCCTGACCCGCTGAGTTACTCCAGCACTCTGTGTAACTCCCTCTGAGTTACACCAGCATTTACTCCAGGTTTGTAGGTCAATTGGGCTCCGGTGAAAATCGTAAATTGCCCCTAGTGGGCGTATGATAGTGCTGGTGAACGGTGGTCGGCTCGGACTCGACGGGCCAAAGGGCCTGTGCAGCTCCATGGTGTCACGAGAATAACAAATTCCTTCCAAGTCCAAACAGGGTTAATTCTGCTTTTGACACAAGGCCCAGGAGACCTCATAAACAGTGGTGGAACTGCGGAGAGAGAGTACAACCACAAGGCTGTAACCACAGCTCAGGCCAGCGCCGCTGTGATTTATTTGACCACAGTCACTGACATAAGTTTCACATTCTGATAACTATGAGCAGCGAACCATAGTAGCAATTTAGCCCCGCTGATCATTGTGTTTGCTGGAGGTCCGTGTGGTGACTTAACTCACCGAATGGCCCAAAAATAAAAGGAAAAGCAAAAAAAAAAAAAAATCATTCCATTGTGCCATCGACCTCGAAAAATGGGAAGGAACATCAGGAGCTGGTTAATCCACGAAAGGACACAAAAGTGCTGGAGTAACTCAACGGGTCAGGCAGCATCTCTTGCATATACGATTGTTAAGGGCTTGGACACGCTAGAGGCAGAAAACATGTTCCCGATGTCTGCAGTTGTACAGAGCCCTAGTGAGACCACACCTGGAGTATTGTGTGCAGTTTTGGTCCCCTAATTCGAGGAAGGACATTCTTGCTATTGAGGGAGTGCAGCGTAGGTTTACAAGGTTAATTCCCGGGATGGCGGGACTGTCATATGCTGAGAGAATGGAGCAGCTGGGCTTGTACACGCTGGAGTTTAGAAGGATGAGAGGATATCTCATTGAAACATATAAGATTGTTAAGGGCTTGGACACGCTAGAGGCAGGAAACATGTTCCCGATGTTGGGGGAGACCAGAACCAGGGGCCACACACACAGTTTAAGAATAAGGGGTAAGCCATTTAGAACGGAGACGAGGAAACACTTTTTCTCACAGAAAGTGGTGAGTGTGGAATTCTCTGCCTCAGAGGACGGTGCTTTCAAGAGCTGGATGGGGCTCTTAAAAATAGCGGAGTCGGGGGATATGGGGGGGGAAGGCAGGAACGGGGTACTGATAGGGGATGATCAGCCATGATCACATTGAATGGCGGTGCTGGCTGGAAGGGCCGAATGGCCTACTCCTGCACCTATTGTCTATTTTCTGGGGGAGATGGACAGAGAACGTTTCTGGTCGGGACCCTTCATCAGACCAAGAGTCAGGTGTGGGGGCACCTTTCTTCAGACATGTTGTAGAGAGGAACGAACTGGGTGAGTGGGGGGGGGGGGGGGGGGGGGGGGAGTTGGGTGGGTGCAGGACATAGATTGGCATGTGCTGGATGGATAGAAACAAATTGCTGGAGTAACTCTCAGTCTGAAGAAGGGTCTCCACCCAAAAACATCGGCCATTCCTTCTCTCCAGAGACGCTGCCTGCCTGCCTGCTTGTCCCGCTGAGTTACTCCAGCATTTTGTGTCTCCCTTGCTCAGCTTGCTGAGTTTCTCGGCTTCTGATTTTAGCTTTGCTTTGGGTTAGAGATACAGGCCCTTCGGCCCATCGAGTCCGTGCCGACCACTTTGTGTCCATCTTCGGTGTAAACCAACATCTGCAGTCCCTTCCTACACACGTGGACATGGACGGGAGATGGGTGTAAGGAGGAGAAAGGTACGTCCTTTAATTCTGCGGCTGTGCCCTCTGGTCCTAGACTCTCCCACCAGTGGAAACATCCTCTCCACATCCACTCTATCCAGGCCTTTCACTATTGGGTAAGTTTCAATGGGGGCCAACACCCACTCATCCTTCTAAACTCCAGCGAGTACAGGCCCAGTGCCGACAAAACGCTCATCGTGTGTTAACCCACTCATTCCTGGGATCATTCTCATGTTTCTCTCAAACATTCGCAGCTGAAAATTGTGGACAAACGCAAACTCCCAGTGAAACAGCAGCATGAATCATTTTCACACTCAAGACAGCGTTCTCTGTAAAGGTGCACAGTGATGTACCGGGCAGAGTCTGTCAGCTGCCTTCCCAAGGAAATGAGCAAAACTGCCTCACACACAGCGCCAGAGACCCGGGTTCGATACCCACTACGGGTGCTGTCTGCACGGAGTTTGCACATTCTCCCCGTAACCAGTCTGGGTTTTCTCCGAGATCTTTGGTTTCCTCCCACATTCCAAAGACGTGCAGGTTTGTAGGCCTAGTGTTTAAGAAGGAACTGCAGATGCTGGAAAATCTAAGGTAGATAGGAATGCTGGAGAAACTCAGCGGGTGCAGCAGCATCTATGGAGCGAAGGAAATAGGCAACGTTTCGGGCCGAAACCCTTCTTCAGGCTCATTGGTTTTGGTAAAAATTGTCCCTAGCGTGTGCAAGATAGCGTTAGTGCGCGGGGATCGCTGGTCGGCGCGGGCTCGGTGGGCCGAAGGGCCTGTTTCCACGCTGCATCTCTGAACTAAAACAAAGCTAAAAGCAGATGCTGGGAAACTCACAATGCTGAGAAAGAGAGACACAAAATGCCGGAGTAACTCAGCAGGACAGGCAGCGTCTCTGGAGAGAAGGAATGGGTGACGTTTCGGGTCGAGACCCTTCTTCAGACCGAGAAGGAACTGGGTACGGAGGCAAGATTGCCAACCTGCGCCCGGCGTTTCTTACAAGAGCATCCCTCCCCAACCTCCCTGGTTTCACCCGACAGCTCGCTGAGTGTTGACACAACATCTTCTGCACGCACAGTGCTGCCAAGAAGCAGCCAGTAAGGTCAGCCATCCAATCCCTGCCGTTAGTGCGTGCGAAAGAATGTTTTATACTTGGCAAATCGAGACGGGGTTATTCAAAGGACAAGGGATCATGTGCATTAGCGAATTCAAGGCCAATATAACCATACAACCATTGCCGCCCCTGATGCATTACATGTAATTAACTTAAAATGCCAAGAAATGTTCTAAAACATTTCCATGGCACACAGCCCCTTCATCCTGCAACAATCTAGGACAAACCACCTGCTTTTAATAAGGGTCTCGACCCCGAAACGTCACCTATCCATGTTCTCCACAGATGCTGCCTGACCCGCTGAGTTACTCCAGCACTCTGTGAAACGTCACCTATCCATGTTCTCCACAGATGCTGCCTGACCCGCTGAGTTACTCCAGCACTCTGTGAAACGTCACCTATCCATGTTCTCCACAGATGCTGCTGCACCCGCTGAGTTACTCCAGCACTCTGTGAAATGTCACCTATCCATGTTCTCCACAGATGCTGCCTGACCCGCTGAATTACTCTAGCACTCTGTGAAACGTCACCTATCCATGTTCTCCACAGATGCTGCCTGACCCACTGAGTTATGGTGCAGCAGCATCTATGGAGCGAAGGAAATAGGCAACGTTTCGGGCCGAAACCCTTCTGGAAATAGGCAACGTTTCGGGCCGAAACCCAGAAGGGTTTCGGCCCGAAACGTTGCCTATTTCCTTAGCTCCATAGATGCTGCTGCACCCGCTGAGTTACTCCAGCACTCTGTGAAACGTCACCTATCCATGTTCTCCACAGATGCTGCCTGACCCGCTGAGTTACTCCAGCACTTTGTGTCGATCTTCGGTTTAAACCAGCATCTGCAGTTCCTTCCTACACATCAACTGCTGTTACTGCTTTTTCAGCGATCTCTAGAAGCCGCCCATTGCTGTTGGGTGTCTAGTGCAACGGGATTCACTCACTCACTATGGATTAGACAGCCTTTATTTCCGAGACCAGATCTATGCGTTGCAAGTTTAGTTTAGTTTAATTTGGAGATACAGCGCAGAAACAGGCCCTTCGGCCCAACTAGTCCGTACCGACCAGCGATCACCGCACATTAACACTATTCTACACACACTGGGGACAATTTTACATTTATACCAAGCCAATTCACCTACAAACCTGTACGTCTTTGCATCATGGCTGATCTATCTCTAATTTTCATGTGATACAAGCAGAATCAGCCCATCGAACCTGCTCTCCCAATGAATTATGGCTGATCTATCTTTCCCTCTCAACCCAATTCTCCTGCCTTCTCCCCGTAACCCTTGACACTATTACAACCTATCAATCTCCGTTCCTCAGTGGGTGAGGCAGCATCTATGGAGCGAAGGAAATAGGCAACGTTTCGGGCCGAAACCCTTTCGGGTTTCGGCCCGAAACGTTACCTATTTCCTTCCGGGTTTCAGCCCGAAACGTTGCCTATTTCCTTCGCTCCATTGATGCTGCTGCACCCGCTGAGTTTCTCCAGCACTTTTGTCTACCTTCGATTATCCAGCATCTGCAGTTCCTTCTTAAACAATCTCCTTTCCTCCTCATTTCCTTCCAAAAGGCAAGTCCTTTCATTCAAAACAAAACCTTTCACGATAATAAACCTGAACTTTAACAGTAGACAATAGACAATAGACGCAGGAGTAGGCCATTCGGCCCTTCGAGCCAGCAGCGCCATTCAATGTGATCATGGCTGATCATCACCGATCAGTACCCCGTTCCTGCCTTCTCCCCATATCCCGATAGGCTTTTGGGACAACATGGGAAACATGTAGGAAGGAACTTCCAGGACAAGGGGTCACAGCTTAAGGATAAGGGGGAAATCCTTTAAAACCGAGATGAGAAGACTTTTTTCACACAGAGAGTGGTGAATCTCTGGAACTCTCTGCCACAGAGGGTAGTTGAGGCCACAGTTCATTGGCTATATTTAAGAGAGAGTTAGATGTGGTCCTTGTGGCTAAAGGGATCAGGGGGTATGGAGAGAAGGCAGGTACGGGATACCGAGTTGGATGATCAGCCATGATCATATTGAATGGCGGTGCAGGCTCGAAGGGCCGAATGGCCTCTACTCCTGCACCTAATTTCTATGTTTCTATGAACTGCAGATGCTGGTTTAAACCGAAGGTAGACACAAAATGCTGGAGTAACTCAGCGGGACAGGCAGCGTCAGTGGAGAGAAGGAATGGGTGACGTTTCGGGTCGAAACCCTTCTTCGGTTAAAGCTAACGAGAGCAATATCCAGGAATAGAGAGCGGAATGAAGCCATACTTGGCAGCAGCCCGGTAGATGAGTGATACTCCACCCAGCCCAGGAATTCACCAGATCATCACTTGTGTTGTGAAACACGACACTCGTTTTTAATGAACCCGCCTCTCCGTCACAAAATCCAAGTCGAGTCTATTGACACACCCGGGCATTAGCCAGTCAGATTAGTATCACTGATTCTTTAAGCTCTTGTTAGAACTGAATCTGTTGATTGAAGATGGACACAAAATGCTGGAGTAACTCAGCGGGACAGGCAGCTTCTCTGGAGAGAAGGATTCAGCTGACGTTTCAGGTCGAGACCCTTCTTCAGACTGGGAGTCAGGGGAGAGGGAGTCAGAGATAAGGAAGTGTTAGGTGTGAAAATGAGACATCAAAGGGGATGCAGATCATGTAAATGTAGAATGGATCATTGTGAAGGACGGAAGTGCTGCAGATGCTGGTTTAAATCTGAGATAGACTCACTCGAAGGGCCGAATGGCCTGCTCCTGCACCTATTTTCTATGTTTCTAAAAAAAGCTGGAAGGTAGACAAAAATGCTCTATGGAGCGAAGGAATAGGCGACGTTTCGGGTCGAGACCCTTCTTCAGACAGAACGATTTAGTTTGAAGAAGTGTCTCGACCTGAAACATCACCCATTCATTCTATCCAGAGATGCTGCCGCTGAGTTTCTTCAGCATTTTTGTCAGCCTTCGATTTCAACCAGCATCTGCAGTTCTTTCTTAAACACAAAAAGCTGGAGTGAAGCCTCCGTCCCTCTTTCCCGAATTTTCCCTTTGATTCAAACTCAGCCGTTGGTACTTGGGGCTATTTTTTTTTTTACTTGTGGACATTTTTCAACATGCTGAAAAAACGTCCCGACTTACCGAATGCCCCGCGTTCCCACGGCTGGCATTACGAGCCACTACGAAATATCTACGCACTCACTACGGACATTCCCCGAGTTTGAATCGAGGGGAAAACTCGGGAGAATTAGTGACTAACTCGGGACGGGGCTTAACAGCAGGACAGGCTGAGACATCTCTGGATAGAAGGGATGGGTGACGTTTCGGGTCGAGACCCTTCTTCAGACTGTTCATTGCTGTCCAGTGCATGTCAGCATAGAATTATCACAGCACAGAGAGAGGCCATTCATGCTGATCAAACCTAGGCTAGCAACGTGCAATGCATCTGATCAAGACTCAGCCTCACCATCCTATCAACAACTAGAGAGTGATCCTGAGCTATAATTTACCTGAAATTTGGGATTCAATGGCGGGGTAGACTTGTTGGGCCGAATGGCCTAATTCTGCTCCAATGCTTATGACCTCACTGGAGAGACCCTTGGACTACCCCTAATCACTGGACCTTACCTTGCACTAAACGTTATTCCATTTGCCCTGTATCTGTAAACTGTGGACGGCTGGATTGTGTTGTCTTTCCGCTGACTGGATAGCACGCAACAACAGCTTTTCACTGTACCTCGGTACACGTGACAATACCAAACTAAGCGAAACTTGACTCTATCCCTATAAGCAGTGAATTCCAGATTATCCATGTTCTCCACAGATGCTGCCTGACCCGCTGAGTTACTCCAGCACTCTGTGAAACGTCACCTATCCATGTTCCCCACAGATGCTGCCTGGCCCGCTGAGTTACTCCAGCACTCTGTGAAACGTCACCTATCCATGTTCTCCACAGATGCTGCCTGACCCGCTGAGTTACTCCAGCACTCTGTGAAACGTCACCAATCCATGTTCTCCACAGATGCTGCCTGACCCACTGAGTTATGGTGCAGCAGCATCTATGGAGCTAAGGAAATAGGCAACGTTTCGGGCCGAAAACCCTTCTGGAAATAGGCAACGTTTCGGGCCGAAACCCGGAAGGGTTTCGGCCCGAAACGTTGCCTATTTCCTTAGCTCCATAGATGCTGCTGCACCCGCTGAGTTACTCCAGCACTCTGTGAAACGTCACCTATCCATGTTCTCCACAGATGCTGCCTGACCTGCTGAGTTACTCCAGCACTCTGTGAAACGTCACCTATCCATGTTCTTTCCGCTGACTGGTTAGCACGCAACAACAGCTTTTCACTGTACCTCGGTACACGTGACAATACCAAACTAAGCGAAACTTGACTCTATCCCTATAAGCAGTGAATTCCAGATCATCGTTACTCTCCATCTAAAGGGCGTGTCCCACTTGCGTGATTTTTTTTCGGCGACTGCCGGGACCCGTCATAGTTGCTGCAGGTGGTCGAACATTTTCAACATGGTGAAAACCCAGTGGCCACCAGAATAAAAGGAACGACTCTCTGGGCGACTGCTCACCACCATACAGTGGTCACGTGTCGACATGTCACGGGGTGACGCCTGTTTGGTCGTGAGTAGTCATATAACCATATAACCATATAACAATTACAGCACGGAAACAGGCCATCTCGGCCCTACAAGTCCATGCCGAACAAATTTTTTTCCCCTTAGTCCCACCTGCCTGCACTCATACCATAACCCTCCATTCCCTTCTCGTCCATATAACTATCCAATTTATTTTTAAATGATAAAATCGAACCTGCCTCCACCACTTCCACTGGGAGCTCATTCCACACCGCTACCACTCTCTGAGTAAAGAAGTTCCCCCTCATATTACCCCTAAACTTCTGTCCCTTAATTCTGAAGTCATGTCCTCTTGTTTGAATCTTCCCTATTCTCAAAGGGAAAAGCTTGTCCACATCAACTCTGTCTCTCCCTCTCATCATTTTAAAGACCTCTATCAAGTCCCCCCTTAACCTTCTGCGCTCCAGAGAATAAAGACCTAACTTATTCAACCTATCTCTGTAACTTAGTTGTTGAAACCCAGGCAACATTCTAGTCTAGTCGCCCAAAGTCGCACCTTTTTCTGGTCGCTGCTGGATTTTCAACATTTTTGAACATTATGGGGAGAAGGAACTGATTGGGGATGATCAGCCACGATCACATTGAATGGCGGTGCTGTCCCGAAGGGCCGAATGGCCTCTACTCCTGCACCCATTGTCTATTGTCAGTGCCCTGCTGCGACTATGACGGGTGCCGAAAAAAGTAGCCCGAGGCCGTGTGGTGCAAGGTATAACACTGGGACCCCAGCTCCCTCCCACAGCCACCCTGCTGGCCCCACTGACAGCTCACACCATGAGGGGCCTTTCCACTGCGCCAACATTCTCACAGCATCAAAGACTTCTGGAAATAGTTGAAAAACATGTGAATAATTTAAGAATTAGTAAATGCTGAAAAATGAATTCATCCAAAGGCACTTCCAACTTGTGAATCAATGAATACAAAAAAGTCTTCGACTTCAAAGCTGCCCGACTTGTGGGAGAGTCCAGGATTAGAGGTCACAGCCTCGGAATTAAAGGATGTTCCTTTAGGGAGGAGATGCAGAGGAATTGCTTTAGTCAGAAGGTGGTGAATCTGTGGGATTCTTTGCCACGGACGGCTGTGGAGGCCAAGTCAGTGGATTCTTTTAAGGCCGAGATTGACAGATTCTTGATTAGCGCGGGTGTCAGGGGTTACGGGGAGAAGGCAGGAGAATGGGGTTTGGAGGGAGAGATAGATCAGCCATGATTGAATAGAAACATAGAAACATAGAAATTAGGTGCAGGAGTAGGCCATTCGGCCCTTCAAGCCTGCACCGCCATTCAATATTATCATGGCTGATCATCCAACTCAGTATCACATACCTGCCTTCTCTCCATACCCCCTGATCCCCTTAGCCACAAGGCCCACATCTAACTCCCTCTTAAATATAGCCAATGAACTGGCCTCAACTACCCTCTGTGGCAGAGAGTTCCAGAGATTCACCACTCTCTGTGTGAAAAATGTTCTTCTCATCTCGGTTTTAAAGGATTTCGCCCTTATCCTTAAGCTGTGATCCCTTGTCCTGGACTTCCCCAACATCGGGAACAATCTTCCTGCATCTAGCCTGTCCAACCCCTTAAGAATTTTGTAAGTTTCTATAAGATCCCCTCTCAATCTTCTAAATTCTAGAGAGTATAAACCAAGTCTATCCAGTCTTTCTTCATAAGACAGTCCTGACATCCCAGAATGGCGGAGTAGACTTGATGGGCCGAATGGCCTGATTCTGCTGCAAGAACATGAACCATATCAGAAGAGAGGTAGGCCTTCTAGTCTTTGTAAGCATTGTAAGGAAAGGCGTACAGACAAGCTAATAGAACCTGGCCAGATCTTTGTCCCAATGTACATGGATGTTGGCGTCCCAAATCCAGGGGTGGTTGGTCAGGCTATGGCAGTGGTCCAAAGTCCACAAAGTGCTGGAGTACACAAAAATGCTGGAGAACCTCAGCGGGTGCAGCAGCATCTATGGAGCGAAGGAAATAGTCAACGTTTCGGGCCGAAACCCTTCAGGTAGGAAATAGGTAACGTTTCGGGCCGAAACCCAAGGGGTTTCGTCCCGAAACGTTGCCTATTTCCTTCGCTCCATAGATGCTGCTGCACCCGCTGAATTTTTCCAGCATTTTTGTGTACCTTCGATTTTCCAGCATCTGCAGTTCCTTCTTGAACAACAAAGTGCTGGAGTAACTCAGCGGGTCAGGCAGCATCTGTGGAGAACATGGATAGGTGACGTCTCACAGAGTGCTGGAGTAACTCAGCGGGTCAGGCAGCATCTGTGGAGAACATGGATAGGTGACGTTTCACAGAGTGCTGGAGTAACTCAGCGGGTCAGGCAGCATCTGTGGAGAACATGGATAGGTGACGTTTCACAGAGTGCTGGAGTAACTCAGCGGGCCAGGCAGCATCTGTGGAGGACATGGATAGGTGACGTTTCACAGAGTGCTGGAGTAACTCAGCGGGGTCAGGCAGCATCTGTGGAGAACTTGGGGAAATGAATGGGTGACGTTTTGGGTCGAGACCCTTCTTCTTCAGACTACTCAGGGGAAAGGGAAACGAGAGATATAGACAGTGTAAACTAAATGAGCTTCTGTTCCTCTGGTTTGTGTGTGTGTGTGTCCCTGTGTCCTCAGTCTGACAGTGGAGGAGGCCCAGGGCTGAGAGGTCAGTGAGGGACTGGGACGAGAAGGTACACTGGTTGGCAACCAGGAGACCCGGGGGCCCGTGGCCAGTGCGTGGACAAGATCTGGTGCGTGCACGGGACTGTCAATGGAAACCTTTGTTGTCGGGACGAGCCCAGAGCCACGTGACCACATTCCTCTCCTTTGTTACAATGCTTTCATTAACGCAGCCCATCGCTATTCTGCAGCCATCAGCCGGGCCAGGCTGAAGAAAACACAACACGATTACACACTGATCCACAGCAGTGTTGGGAAAATGACTTTACACTTTAGAGATACATACAGCACGGAAACAGGCCCTTCAGCCCACTGAGTCTGTGCCGACCAGCTATCACCCTGCACACTAACATTACCCTACACACTAGCGACAATTTAACAATTATACCGGCCAATCGACCTACAAGAAGGGTTTCGGCACGAAACGTTGCCCATTTCCTTCTCTCCATAGATGCTGCTGCACCCGCTGAGTTTCTCCAGCTTTTTTTATCTACCTTCGATTTTCCAGCATCTGCAGTTCCTTCGTAAACACATAACCTACAAATCTGCACGTCTTTGCAATGTGGGAGGAAGCTGGAGCACCCGGAGAATACTCACCCGGGAGAACGTGCAAACTCCGTACAGACAGCACCCATAGTCAGGATGGAACCCGGGCCTCTGGCGCTGTGAGGCAGCAACTCTACCGCTGCGCCACCGTGCCGCCCCGATCAATTAATATGGACGGACTCGAAGATAGGCACAAAAAGCTGGATTAACTCAGCGGGACAGGCAGCGTCTCTGGAGAGAGGGAATGGGCGACGTTCTGGGTCGAGACACTTCTTCAGACCAAGTTGAACCAGTTGAAGCCGACCAGTTTAACAGCTCACGAAATGTAACCATACTTACTTAGAAACATAGAAATTAGGTGCAGGAGTAGAGGCCATTCGGCCCTTCGAGCCTGCACCGCCATTCAATATGATCATGGCTGATCATCCAACTCAGTATCCCGTACCTGCCTTCTCTCCATACCCCCTGATCCCCTTAGCCACAAGGGCCACATCTAACTCCCTCTTAAATATAGCCAATGAACTGGCCTCGACTACCCTCTGTGGCAGAGAGTTCCAGAGATTCATCACTCTCTGTGTGAAAAAAGTTCTTCTCATCTCGGTTTTAAAGGATTTCCCCCTTATCCTTAAGCTGTGACCCCTTGTCCTGGCTAATGTTATGTAATACCGCTCACGATATTATGGACCATCCAACACTGACATGTCCAGGGGGTTAGATTCCCAGCAACATTTGCAGACTGGGAAAATTAAAAATTTTAAATCCATTGAAAATTGGATTCAATTCAGAACACATGATGTGGTGAACAAGTTTCCTAAAAACTGGGTGAATCTGTGGGATTCATTGCCACAGACAGCAGTGGAGGCCAAATCATTGGGGATTTTTAAAGTGGTGGTTGTTAGTCTGAAGAATGGTCTCGACCCAAAACATCACCCGTTCCTTCATAAGGTCATAAGTGATAGGAGTAGAATTAGGCCATTCGGCCCATCAAGTCTACTCCGCAATTCAATCATGGCTGATCTATCTCTCCCTCCTAACCCCATTCTCCTGCCTTCTCCCCATAACCCCTGACACCCACACTAATCAAGAATCTATCCATCTCGGCCTCAATAATATCCGCTGACTTGGCCTCCACAGGCAATGAATTCCACAGATTCACCACCCTCTGATTATAGAAATTCCTCCTCATCTCCTTTCTAAAAGAACGTCGTTTAATTCTGAAGCTGTGACCTCTAGTCCTGGACTCTCCCACTTGTGGAAACATCCTCTCCACATCCACTCTATCCAAGCCTTTCACTATTCGGTACATGTCAATGAGGTCCCCCCCCCCCCCTCCCCCCTGCCTCATTCATCTAAACTCCTTTCAGTCAGTCCATTCCTCCCTTCCAAAGATACTGCCTGTCCCGCTGAGTTACCCCGGCATTCTGTGTCTGCCTTAAGTGTAAACCAGCATTCTTTCAACGCATTCCCACCTTAGAGGGTCTTGGTGAGACCACACCTGGAGTATTGCGTACAGTTTTGGTCTCCAAATCTGAGGAAGGACATTATTGCCATAGAGGGAGTGCAGAGACGGTTCACCAGACTGATTCCTGGGATGTCAGGGCTGTCTTATGAAGAAAGACTGGATAGACTTGGTTTATACTCTCTAGAATTTAGAAGATTGAGAGGGGATCTTATAGAAACTTACAAAATTCTTAAGGGGTTGGACAGGCTAGATGCAGGAAGATTGTTCCAGATGTTAGGGAAGTCCAGGACAAAGGGGTCACAGCTTAAGGATAAAGGGGAAATCCTTTAAAACCGAGATGAGAAGAACTTTTTTCACGCAGAGAGTGGTGAATCTCTGGAACTCTCTGCCACAGAGGGTAGTTGAGGCCAGTTCATTGGCTATATTTAAGAGGGAGTTAGATGTGGTCCTTGTGGCTAAGGGGATCAGGGGGTATGGAGAGAAGGCAGGTACGGGATACTGAGTTGGATGATCAGCCATGATCATATTGAATGGCGGTGCAGGCTCGAAGGGCCAAATGGCCTCTACTCCTGCACCTAATTTCTATGTTTCTATGTTAAAGGATGGCATGATTTGGGAAGTTGTCTAACTCCAAAGTGTAATTATAGCAAGTGATGCCAGGTCAATGTTGTCGGAACCACAAAGATCACGGCCAATATTTGCTGTAGGTGATAAGAAAACAAATCATTGGCAGTGTGTTTCCGACCTATCCAACCCTGAACGACATTGCCTCTATCCATTTGATGAGAATAACTATACAGCAGCAAGCTGAGCTTAGCCGTTTACATGATATTACAGGATTGTGTGTACATTGCTACATACAAGTGATTTTATTTACCATTTGGGTGGCAGTCTGAAAGCAGTTGCCAAAACCACACTTGCCAACGGCTTATTCGACTCATATCCTCATGGTTTACGACATTCCCAACATGTCACTGGTGTAACGCAAGGGGCAATTTGGTCAGGAATTCCAGTTCAGTGAGTGGCAATCACTGATTAATACCTGCACGGAAGGTGACTAATCACAATGATACAAAATGCTGGAGAAACTCAGCGGGCGAGGCAGCATCTCGGGAGCGAAGGAATAGGCAACGTTTCGGGCCGAGACCCAAAGCTTATCCGAGATGCTGCCTCACCCGCTGAGTTATTTCCCCAGCATCTGCAGTTCTCTCTTCAGATATCACCGACTGTCCAATTACAATCAGAACTTTGCAGCGTTCTAGAATAAAAATGGGAGAACCAAAGATAATGGCACGGTGGCGCAGCGGTAGAGTTGCTGCCTCACAGCACCGGAGACCCGGGTTCGATCCCAACTACGGGCGCTGTCTGTACGGAGTTTGTACGTTCTCCCCGTGACCTGTGTGATTTTTCTCCGAGATCTCCAGTTTCCTCCCACGCTCCAAAGACGTGCAGGTTTGTAGATTAATTGGCTTGGCAAATGTAAAAATTGTCCCTAGTGTGTGTAGGGTGGTGCTAGTACGTCGGGGATCGCTGGTCGGCACGGACTCAGTGGGCTGAAGGGCCTCTTTCTGCGCTGGATCTCTAAACTAATGGAAGGACTATGGAGGAAACCAAAGATCTCGGAGAAAACCCATCCCGGCAAATGGGTGTCAGATTAGGAGAGGAGGGAATTGTGAAGCTGGAGGATGGGATGTGGGTGGAAGGGAACAGGGAAGGCGGGGGGGGGGAGGGGGGGGGGGGGGAGTGATGAAAGGGTTGTGGGGGGGTATTTGGAGATGGGAGGGGTGGGAGATGAACATAGGCTGCAGGGGAATGGAAGAGGAAGATTGGAGTGGTGGGAGATATGTATAGCATGGGGGGGGGGAAGAGGGGGGGGGAGATAAGGAGGTGTGTCGGTGGGTGCAACGTGAAATTAGGGAATTTTAAGGACCGCACGGTGGCGCAGCGGGTAGAGCTGCTGCCTTACAGCGCCAGAGACCCGGGTTCGATCCCGACTGCGGATGCTGTCTGTACGGAGTTTGCATGTTCTCCCCCCGTGGGTTTTCTCCGAGATCTTCGGGTTCCTCCCACACTCCAAAGACGTGCAGGTTTGTAGGTTGACTGGCTTGGTGTATGTGTAAATTGTCCCTAGTGTGTGTAGGATAGTGTTAGTGTGCGGGGATCGCTGGTCGGCACAGACTCGGTGGGCCAAAGGGCCTGTGTCTGTCCTGTATCTCTAAACTATAGCCATGTAAAATTAGTTTAGTTTATTGGCGTGCAAAACTAATTATATAAGCCTTCTTTATACTGACTAAAGAGTGTAAAAGCACACTTGTTAAGTGGTGACAACTCATCTTTGGGGCCATCGACCCAAATGTAAAGTTGACTACACACAACCTCAGGGTATTGATGCCGACTTTAGCCACGTCTGTCAACAAAGTTTAAATGAGGAGTGACGGATAAACGCGAGTGATTACAAGACGTTATAGAAACATAGAAAATAGGTGCAGGAGTAGAGGCCATTCGGCCCTTCGAGCCTGCACCATTCGCCATTCAATATGATCATGGCTGATCATCCAACTCAGTATCCCGTACCTGCCTTCTCTCCACACCCCCTGATCCCTTTAGCCACAAGGGCCACATCTAACTCCCTCTTAAATATAGCCAATGAACTGTAGCCTCAACTACCTTCTGTGGCAGAGAGTTCCACACATTCACCACTCTCTGTGTGAAAAAAGTTCTCCTCATCTCGGATTTCCCCCTTATCCTTAAGCTGTGACCCCTTGTCCTGGACTTCCCCAACATCGGGAACAATCTTCCTGCATCTAGCCTGTCCAACCCCTTAAGAATTTTGTAAGTTTCTTGCTCACAATATCAGGATGAAACCAAGGCGTCTATAACCATCGCCACGGACAGGACCGCAGCCCGGAGACTTGCCCACAACCCACCCCCAGTTTTCCCCAGGATCAGGCATTTTTATCAGGGTGGATTTGATTTCATTTTACATAATTTGTTGCCGGTTCCCCACCCAAAAAGTTTCATTAAATCCATACTTGTCCTTCTGTCAGGTTTGTTTCACTTCAGGAGAGATACGAAGTGTTTTTAAGCAAGCACACAGCCACACACACAGACACACACAGACACACACACACACACACAGAGACACAGAGAGACACAGAGAGACACACTTCCATAAGTTCCAATAACAGAAGTAGGCCCTTCAGCCCGTCAAGTCTACCCCCATCATTCAATCATGGCTGATCTAACTTTCCCTCCCAACCCCATTCTCCTGTCTTCACTCCATTTCGCATCCACTCCCGACACACTAGAGGCGATTTACAGAGGCCAATTAACCTACAAACCTGCACGTCTTTGGGGTACATGAGGAAACCGGAGCATCCGGATAAAACCCACGCAGGTCACGGGGAGAAGGTTCAAACTCTGCCCACAGATAGCACCCGAGGTCAGGATCGAACCCGGGTCTCTGGCGATGTTTTGCAGCGACTCCACCCGCTGGAGAAGGACTGGGTGCGGTTAATCAAATCCATCTCGCGTTCAACAGATATCGAATTTCTGAATTACCTTCCAATGACCTAGGGTGTAGCCCCAATATATGTTCTTCACAATTATAGACAGATTGATGGATGGACTAACACTGCCTGCCAAATATTACAACAGAATAATCACTGATAATAAACAGGTTCTGTATTTTCTACCCTTCATATATATAGTATAGAAGCTGGGATGTAATGTTAAAATTGTACAAGGCATTGGTGAGACCCAAAATCTGGAGTATGGTGTACAATTTTGGGTCGCCCATTATAGGAAGGATGTCAACAAAATAGAGAGAGTACAGAGGAGATTTACTAGAATGTTGCCTGGGTTTCAACAACTAAGTTACAGAGATAGGTTGAATAAGTTAGGTCTTTATTCTCTGGAGCGCAGAAGGTTAAGGGGGGGACTTGATAGAGGTCTTTAAAATGATGAGAGGGATAGACAGAGTTGATGTGGACAAGCTTTTCCCTTTGAGAATAGGGAGGATTCAAACAAGAGGACATGACTTCAGAATTAAGGGACAGAAGTTTAGGGGTAACATGAGGGGGAACTTTTTTACTCAGAGAGTGGTAGCGGTGTGGAATGAGCTTCCAGTGGAAGTGGTGGAGGCAGGTTCATTGGTATCATTTAAAAATAAATTGGATAGGCATATGGATGAGAAGGGAATGGAGGTTTATGGTATGAGTGCAGGCAGGTGGGACTAAGGGGAAAAAAAATTTGTTCGGCACAGACTTGTAGGGCCGAGATGGCCTGTTTCCGTGCTGTAATTGTTATATGGTTATATGGTTATATATCTCAAGACCACCTCCCCATGACTCTCAGACTGAAGGGTCTCGACCCAAAACGTCACCCATTCCCCCTCTCTCCAGAGATGCTGCCTGTCCCACTGAGTTACTCCAGCATTTTGTGTCTATCTTCGGTGTAAACCAGCATCTGCAGTTCTTTCCTGCACGATACATAAGTGATAGGAGCAGAACGAGGCCAGAATACTTGTCATGGCTGATCTATCTCTCCCTCCTAATATCCCTGTCCCACGGTGTGAGTTCATTCCAAGAGCTCTCCCGAGTTTAAATAAAACCAAACTCGTGGTAAGCGCGGAGAATGAACGTCGGTCGGGAGAACTCTTGGAATGAACTCGTAAGGTGGGACAGGGCCTTTAAACCATTCTCCTGCCTTCTCCCCATAACCCCGACACCCGTACTAATCAAGAATCTATCTATCTCTGCCATGAAAATATCCATTGACTTGACCTCCACAGTCGTTTGTGGCAAAGAATCACCTCCCTGCGACTAAAGAAATTCCTCCTCATCTCCTCCCTAAATTATTGCAAACTCTGGCATTTGGTGACACTGTGAAATAAGTCGACAAATTTATTGCAGAGAGTGAGAGAGAGAGTGAGAGAGAGCCAGAACATTTTTCCTGTGTTTGTGTTACACTCTTAAGAGTTTGGCACGTCACAGCACCATAGATTTCTGCGTCTACTCAGAATTGGCATTAGATGTGGATTCTCTCACACTACAGTCTAACCAAGGATCCATTTATCCCTTGCAATTAGCGTTGGGAAATCAATTAAAAGTCATCACTAACTACTTGTTAGTTTGAGTGTTATTCAATTATTACGGACCGAGTGATTACACATGAGAAATGCTGAACTAATTGGCAAAAATACAGGGGTAACGCAGCGCTCGATACAAGGGTGTAGATGGCCAAGATTACTGGGTGTCCCAACAAATTGGAGAGAAATAGTCAAACACGAGAGGAAATCTACTCCAATGAAGGAACGCAGCACAAACTTGGGTAGAGTTGCTGCCTCACAGCGCCAGAGACCCGGGTTCGATCCTGACCACGGGTGCTTGTCTGTACGGAGTTTGTACGTTCTCCCCGTGACCTGCGTGGGTTTTCTCCGAGCTCTTCGGTTTCCTCCCACACTCCAGGTTTGTAGGTAAATTGACCTCTGTAAAAATCGTAAATTGTCCCCAGAGTGTGTGGGATAGGGGCGACTCGATGGGCCGAGCGGTCTCTTTCCACGTGCTATCATATTGTATCGTTATAAGGAACGAGCTGTCGGAGGAGGTAGTTAGGGCAGGTACTGCAACGACATCTGACAGACATTTGGACAGGTACATGGATAGGATAGGTGTAGACCAAACGTGGGCAGGTGGGACTGGTGAAGATGGGACATCTTGGTCAGCATGGACAAGTTGGGCCGAAGGGCCCGTTTCAGTGTTCGATGAAAGACCAGCACTCATTGCCAGCAGGTCTGCTGCAACTAACATTCATTAGGGACCGATGCCCCCCCTTTATGTATCAGCTCAAACTCCGCAGCACCCTTTTCCAGATGTGGCCCGATGGACAAAATTGGTCGTGGCTCAACAAACAGCTGGAAGATGCACATGTTGATATTGGTCAAGGCATAAGTCTGCTTTTTATCCAGCTGCTGGGGTCAAGGAATATATAGAGTTCACGTCATGGCCCAGATTCCACCAATCGTTCCACCACCGCACACAAGACAGACACCATTGTATGCAAAGGCCGAGGAGTGTGTTTAGCTCTGGCTGAACAACTTGTGTGTGGACTCCACAAGGACATCCAGCTCCCACCAGCTGTGTAAGATGCTGACGGGCTCACACAATGAATGAACCAGCATGCAAGCAAAATATTAAACTTTAGCCTTGAGAGATACAACGTGGAAACAGGCCCTTTGGCCCAACCGCGATCAACATGCCCCATCTACACTAGTCCCACCTGCCTGCGTTTGGCCCATATCCCTCCAAATCTGTCCTATCCATGCTTAAATAATAATAATAATAATAATCTTTATTTATATAGCACTTTTCAACAAAACCAGTATTTGAACCAAAGTGCTTTACAGAGATTGATTAAATTAATTGAACAGATCAAATGTCAATAAATCCATAAAAACAAAAAAAAAAAGAGAAAAAAGACACAGAACAGTACACTATAGAAATCAACAAGAAACGTCCCCCCACAGCAGAATTCACTGTGAGGGAAGGCACTAAAATTATCCAGTTCTCCCCCTCATAGTCCACCCGAGGTTGGGGTCTATATGTGGCCTCACCAGCCAACTCGATGTTCTCAGGCCCTCTGCCGCGAAGCCGGATCATCGTCTTGGTGAGACCACACCTGGAGTATTGCGTAAGTTTTGGTCTCCAAATCTGAGGAAGGACATTATTGCCATAGAGGGAGTGCAGAGACGGCTCACCAGACTGATTCCTGGGATGTCAGGACTGTCTTATGAAGAAAGATTGGATAGACTTGGTTTATACTCTCTAGAATTTAGAAGATTGAGAGGGGGATCTTATAGAAACTTACAAAATTCTTATGGGGTTGGACAGGCTAGATGCAGGAAGATTGTTCCCGATGTTAGGGAAGTCCAGGACAAGGGGTCACAGCTTAAGGATAAAGGGGAAATCCTTTAAAACCGAGATGAGAAGAACTTTTTTCACACAGAGAGTGGTGAATCTCTGGAACTCTCTGCCACAGAGGGTAGTTGAGGCCACAGTTCATTGGCTATATTTAAGAGGGAGTTAGATGCGGCCCTTGTGGCTAAAGGGATCAGGGAGTATGGAGAGAAGGCAGGTACGGGATACTGAGTTGGATGATCAGCCATGATCATATTGAATGGCGGTGCAGGCTCGAAGGGCCGAATGGCCTACTCCTGCACCTAATTTCTATGTTTCTATGTTTCTAAATGTTGCAATAGTCCCTGCCTCAATGACCTCCTCCAGCAGCCTACTCTATGCACCACTACCACCCTTTGAGTGAAACAGTTACCCCTCAGGTTCCTATTAAATCCCCCACCCCATCCCATCTTAAACCTCTGTCCTCTGGTCCTCGATTCCCCTACTCTGGGCAAGAGACTGTGGCCGCTCCACCCGATCTATTCCTCTCATCATTTTATACACCTCTATGAGATCACCCCATATCCTCCTGCTCTCCGAGGAATAGAGTCCCAGCCTGATCAACCTCTCCCTGTAGCCCAGGCAGTCGAGTCATGAGTCATTGAGAGATACAGCATGGAAACAGGCCCTTCAGCCCACAGAGCCTCTGGAGACCATTTACGTCAATCCTACATTAATCCCACTTTATTTTAATGACATGATAGTTTTTTTTATACCCAGTAGACTGCAGAGGTTTGTAACTCAGCCACCAGCATGCCTTACATTTGATCACTAGTGGAGTGAAAGCTGAGGGATAGCATCAGCCTACATGGCCCTTGGGCTGAGTGGCCACAAACCTCTACGGTGGGAAATAAAGACCCCACAGACTCGGGAACCCAAATCACTGGGAATGTCAGACACATTCCGGCACATTCCGTCTCTAGTTCTTTGCCGTGTCTTTCCGCTGACTGGTTAGCGCGCAACAAAAGCTTTTCGCTGTACCTCGGTACACGTGACATTAGACTAAACTCAAACTGAATCTGAGACCACACCTGGAGTATTGCGTACAGTTTTGGTCTCCAAATCTGAGGAAGGACATTATTGCCATGGAGGGTGTGCAGAGACGGTTCACCAGACTGATTCCTGGGATGTCAGGACTGTCTTATGAAGAAAGACTGGATAGACTTGGTTTATACTCTCTAGAATTTAGAAGATTGAGGGGGGATCTTATAGAAACTTACAAAATTCTTAAGGGGTTGGACAGGCTAGATGCAGGAAGATTGTTCCCGATGTTAGGGAAGTCCAGGACAAGGGGTCACAGCTTAAGGATAAAGGGGAAATCCTTTAAAACCGAGATGAGAAGAACTTTTTTCACACAGAGAGTGGTGAATCTCTGGAACTCTCTGCCACGGAGGGTAGTTGAGGCCAGTTCATTTGCTATATTTAAGAGGGAGTTAGATGTGGCCCTTGTGGCTAAGGGGATCAGAGGGTATGGAGAGAAGGCAGGTACGGGATACTGAGTTGGATGATCAGCCATGATCATATTGAATGGCGGTGTAGGCTCGAAGGGCCGAATGGCCTACTCCTGCACCTAATTTCTATGTTTCTATGTTTCTAAACTCAAACTGAAGCCCTTTCTTGCATGAGCATTTTACCAAAAGCCAGCATTTCCATCGAGGAGAACCAGTCACCTCAAGCAAGATTAAAGGGAATATCTTTAAAGGAAAGCCCATTAAAAATACAATAGACCTCAAGATTTAATTTGTTTACGATACATTATTCATGAAATTGTTATAAAGCCCATTGCAGAAAGCCGCCAAGCTATAACACGCGGCTCAAAATATCGTTCCAATCGCTGCCTATCATAAACCTTTGCACTCCAATCAACACACCATAAAATTCAGGAATGATCTCTGAACTCAGAAGCATCACAACCCGAAACGTCACCTATCCGTGTTCTCCACAGATGCTGCCTGACCCGCTGAGTTACTCCAGCACTCTGTGAAACGTCACCTATCCATGTTCTCCACAGATGCTGCCTGACCCGCTGAGTTACTCCAGCACTCTGTGAAACGTCACCTATCCATGTTCTCCAGAGATGCTGCCTGACCCGCTGAGTTACTCCAGCACTCGGTGAAACGTCACCTATCCATGTTCCCCACAGATGCTGCCTGACCCGCTGAGTTATGGTGCAGCAGCATCTATGGAGCTAAGGAAATAGGCAACGTTTCGGGCCGAAACCCTTCTGGAAATAGGCAACGTTTCGGGCCGAAACCCGGAAGGGTTTCGACCCGAAACGTTACCTATTTCCTTAGCTCCATAAATGCTGCTGCACCCACTGAGTTACTCCAGCACTCTGTGAAACGTCACCTATCCATGTTCTCCACAGATGCTGCCTGACCCGCTGAGTTACTCCAGCACTCTGTGTTTTTTATAAATCAGCATCTGCAGTTCCTAGTTACTAAGACTACTTGTTGCATTATTATTGCCACTGGCCCCTGGCGCTGTGAGGCAGCAACTCTACCGCTGCGCCACCGTGCCAACTAAGGTTAAACAGCGCATACTGACTTTGCAAGCCCTAATCCGCAACCACCTGGAATCCTCTCATGCTGACTCAGGTCAGAGTGAATGGAATTCAGCCCTCGTTACCAAATGCCAGCCAAAAGGTTGCAGGAAGGAACTGCAGGTGCTGGTTTAAACCGAAGATAGACACATAGAAACATAGAAACATAGAGCTGGAGTATATATTCAATATGATCATGGCTGATCATCCAACTCAGTATCCCGTACCTGCCTTCTCTCCATACCCCCTGATCCCCTTAGCCACAAGGGCCACATCTAACTCCCTCTTAAATATAGCCAATGAACTGTGGCCTCAACTACCCTCTGTGGCAGAGAGTTCCAGAGATTCACCACACGAAATGCTGGAGTAACTCAGAGGGTCAGGCAGCATCTCTGGAGAGAAGGAATAGGCGACGTTTCTGGGCCGAGACCCTTCCTCCCGTCTGAAGAAGGGTCTCAACCCGAAACGTCACGCATTCCTATTCAGAGATGCTGCTTGTCCCGCTGAGTTACTTCAGCTTTTTGTGTCCAAAATGTCAGCCTAGACATTGGTGAAATACTGTTCCAATCTGGGCAGGTCCATCACGTTACGCAGGCCAGCAGCCCCGCTCTGGTCAACAGTTTGTGTTCTTTCACAATGCTCATCAAGCTGGAAATAGCGCAAGGAAAATCTACAAGGAGGTTGCCAGCACTTGATGGGCTGAGCTACAGGGAGAGGTTGGGCTGGCTGGGCCACTAGTCCTTGGAGGATGAGAGGGAGGGGTCTTATAGTGGTGTATACGATCATGAGGAGAATAAACAAGGTTTTTACCCAGAGTAGGGAATCAAACACTAGAGGACACAAGTTTAAGGTGAGATGGGCAAGATTATATAAGAACCTGATGGGCAACATTTTTTTCCACTCAGAGGGTGGCAGGTATATAGAACATGTTGGCAGAGGAAGATACTATAATGACATATAAAGGGCACTTGTGTGGGAAGGAACTGCAGATGCTGGTTTAAACCAAAGATAAGACACAAAATGCTGGAGTAACTCAGATGGTGATCTCAGATGGGCATTGTTTCGATGTCGAGACCCTTCCTTCAGGGTAAATGGAAACAAGAGTTAAAGGACAATTGGACAGGTACATGGATAGGACAGGTGTGGAGGGATAGGACCAGTGTAGATGGGGCATCTTGGTCTGCATGGATGAGCTGGGCCGAAGGGCCAGATGACTGTAGGACTGCTGAGTATAAATAGTTAAGTAAAACTGACAGATTTAAAACCTATTGCTGATGTAAAGAGAATTCTTCTTCAGAAAATACAGTTAAACACTATTTAAATGATTGTATGATGCAGTATAGAACCAGGCTCATCAGCCCAGGCCAACCAGCGATCCCCGCACACTAACACTATCATACACACACACTGGGGACAATTTGCATTTATACCAAGCCAATTAATCTACAAACCTGGACTGTGGGAGGAAACTGGAGCACCCGGAGAAAACCCACGCAGGTCGCGGGAAGAACGTGCAAACTCCGTACAGACAGCACCCGTGGTCAGGATCAAACCCGGGTCTCTGGCGCTGTAAGACAGCAGTTCTACCCGCTGCGCCACAGTGCAGTATGCCATGGAAATATTGAACCCACACTGACTTGAAGGGGTGATCTGGCACACAGACCAAGCAACATGAACGAGTATTTGCCAGGCACGAGCCTAACGAGGTTCACAATCAAAATCTCTTCCAATATGCAAATTATTCTCGACATTTGCGACCAACTTTAATATATATTTTACCCTCCATTTTGTCACTCAAATCTCACCAACCTGCATCAAATTAACATAAAACAAACATGGTGTGTTCAAGAAGGAACTGCAGATGCTGGAAGATCGAAGGTACACAAAATTGCTGGAGAAACTCAGCGGGTGCAGCAGCATCTATGCAGCGAAGGAAATAGGCGACGTTTCGGCCCGAAACGTCGCCTATTTTCTTCGCTCCATAGATGCTGCTGCATCCGCTGAGTTTCTCCAGCAATTTTGTGTACCAAGGAACTGCAGATGTTGGTTTACACTGAAGATAGACACAAAACGCTGGAGTAACTCAGTGGGACAGGCAGCGTCTCTGGAGAGAAGGAATGGGTGACGTTTCGGGTTGAGATCTTCTTCAGGCTGAAGTACAGCTTAGTCTATTGTCACGTGTACCGAGGTACAGTGAAAAGCTTCTGCTGCGCGCTAACCAGTCAGCGGAAAGACAACGCATGATTACAATCGAGCCGTCCACAGTGTACAGATACATGATAAAGGGATACATGAGGAAGGGTCTCATCCCGAAACGTCACCCATTCCTTCTCTCCAGAGATGCTGCCTGTCCCGCTGAGTTACTCCAGCATTTTGTGTCTAAAAGCAGGGGGGGGCCTGGGGGAGGGGGGGGGGGGGGGGGGGGGGGGGGGCTAAGTACAAAGGGGGGGGCCCATTGGGGCCAACATTGAACACTCTAACTCTACCAACGGCGACTCTTTGAATAAGTTCATGTGATAGGAGCAGAATCAGGCCATTCGGCCCATCAAGTCCACTGCACCATTCAATCATGGCTGATCTATCTTCCCCCGTCATCTTCCCATAACCCCTGACACCCGTACTAATCTAGAATCTATCTATCTCTGCCTTAAAAACATCCACTGACTTGACCTCCACAACAAATTCAACAGATTCACCACCCTCTGATTAAAGGCATTCCTCCTCAACTCCTTCCTAAAAGAACGTCTTTTAATTCTTAGGCTGCGACCTCTAATCCTAGACTCTCCCACTAGTGGAAACATCCTCTCCTCGTCTACTCTATCCAGGCCTTTCACTATTCTGTACGTTTCAACAAGGTCCCCTCCCCTCATTCTCCTAAACTCAAGCGAGTACAGGCCCAGTGCTGTCAAACGCTCATCGTAGGATCACCTCCTCTTTACCTTAATGAGCCCCTAGTGTCAGAGCTACCTGTATGGCTGGAACACCTGTACCTGTAGCTCCCACAGAAGCAGATGCCACATATGGTATTAAAACAGATACATTTCTCACTCATATCAGTAGTACACAGAGAAACTTTGCCCCTGCTGAAGTCAAGCTCAAATAATGATAAAAAATGTTAGGTCGACAAAAATGCTGGAGAAACTCAGCGGGTGCAGCAGCATCTATGGAGCGAAGGAAATAGGCAACGTTTCGGGGCGATTCCCTTAAGGAAATAGGCAATGTTTCTGGACAAAACCCTTAAGGAAATAGGTAACGTTTCGGGCCGAAACCCTTAAGGAAATAGGCAACGTTTCGGGGCGATTCCGTTAAGGAAATGGGCAACGTTTCGGGACAAAACCCTTAAGGAAATAGGCAACGTTTCTGGACAAAACCCTTAAGGAAATAGGTAACGTTTCGGGCCGAAACCCTTAAGGGTTTCGGCCCGAAACGTTGCCTATTTCCTTCGCTCCACAGATGCTGCCGCACCCGCTGAGTTTCTCCAGCATTTTTGTCTACCTTCGATTTTCCAGCATCTGCAGTTCCTTCTTAAACACAATAAAAATGTTGTTGCCTGGATACTAAATGCTTCAGCAATTTATTCTGAGCCTCCACTTACCGAATCCCTTTTCTGATTTGCACACTCATCCTAAAGCGATGCTTAATATTCCCAGGGTTTGCCTGAACATAATTCCCGCAGAGTTCAGACTTTCCCGGAGCAGAATTGTGCCATTCGGCCCATCGAGTCTACCCCGCCATGGCCGATCTATCTCTCCCTCCTAACCCCATTCTCCTGCCTTCTCCATAGTACCCATTGGCTTGGCCTCCACAGCTGCCTGTGGCAATGAATTCCACAGATTCACCACCGAGACAAGGAACTGCAATGCTGGAATCGTGAGCAAGACACAAAGTGCTGGAGGACCTCAGCAGATCAGGCAGCATCTGTGGAAGGAACGGATAGAAACATAGAAATTAGGTGCAGGAGTAGGCCATTCGGCCCTTCGAGCCTGCACCATTCGCCATTCAATATGATCATGGCTGATCATCCAACTCAGTATCCCGTACCTGCCTTCTCTCCATACCCTCTGATCCCCTTAGCCACAAGGGCCACATCTAACTCCCTCTTAAATATAGCCAATGAACTGTGTGGCCTCAACTACCCTCTGTGGCAGAGAGTTCCAGAGATTCACCACTCTCTGTGTGAAAAAAGTTCTTCTCATCTGGGTTTTAAAGGATTTCCCCCTTATCCTTAAGCTGTGACCCCTTGTCCTGGACTTCCCCAACATCGGGAACAATCTTGGGTGGGCCAGGAAGGGTCAGGAAGTTGCAGAAGAGTCCCAACTAGAAATGTTGTCTGTCCATTCCCTCCACAGATGCACCTGACCCACTGAGTTACTCCAGCACTTTGTGGTTTGCCTGTATTTCACAAACACATCCTGCTCTGCACATCGTGACCCACCTGGGGCTGGCACTGAGCTCCAAATTTGTTTGCCTGTAGTTGAGTTTCAATTAGAGTTACAGCGCGGAAACAGGCCCTTCAGCCCAGCGAGTCCTTGCCGACCATCGATCAACCCGACCACTCGCAATATCAAACACACCGAGGGACAATTTACATTTACACCATGCCAATTAACCTGCAAACCTGTACGCCGTTGGAGTGTGGGCGGAAACCGGAGCACCCGGAGAAAACCCACGCAGGTCACGGGGAGATCGTACCAACTCCGTACAGACAGGAGCCTGTAGTCAGGATCGAACCTGGGTCTCTGGCGCTGTGAGGCAGCAACTCTACTCCTGCAACACCTGCACAGGTATGCCAATTCCTCCTTTACAGGTAGGTGGACATTTCCATGGCAAATCAAACTGGATGAAGCTCGGCAGCTCAGATGCAAAAGATGTGGTGGGTTTAAAACCAACTATTCAAATGATCAACACCAACCTGAGCTATGCTCGGCAAGGCCAGCAGCATCATCAAGGACCAGTCTCACCCCACTCAGCCACTCCCTCTTCTCCCCTCTCCCTTCGGGCAAGAGGTACAGAAGTGTGGAAACAAACGCACACACCTCCAGATTCAGGGACAGTTTCTTCCCGGCTGTTATCAGGCAACTGAACCATCCTCTCACCAACTAGAGAGCGGTCCTGAACTACTATCTACCTCAATGGAGACCCTTGGAATCAGACTTTATCTTACAGTAAACGTTATTCCCTTTATCATGTATCTGTACACTGTGGACGGCTCGATTGTAATCATGTATTGTCTTTCCGCTGACTGGTTAGCACGCAACAAAAGCTTTTCACTGTACCTCGGTACACGGGACAATAAACTGAAGAAGGGTCTCGGCCAAAAATGTCATCTATTCCTTTTCAAAAGCACAGTGAAAAAGCACCAACTTCTACAGATGTGCCAGAGAAAGCATTTTATCGGTAATGCATCACAGCTTGGTTTGTGAACAGCTCCATCCAAGACCTCAAGAAATTGCAGAGAATTGTGGACGCAGCCCAGACTATCGCACAAACCAACCTCCCTTCCTTCCATCGACTCCTCACGCTGCCACGGCAAGGCCAGCCATAAGCAAGGACCAGTCGCACCCCAGCCACGCCCTCTTCTCCCCTCTCCCATCGGGCAAGCGGTACAGAAGTGTGAAAACACACACACACCTCCAGATTCAGGGACAGTTTCTTCCCAGTTGTTATCAGGCAACTGAATCATCCTACCAAGTTCAAGTTCAAGTTCGTTTATTGTCATGTGTCCCTCTATAGGACAATGAAATTCTTGCTTTGATTCAGCACACAGAACATAGTAGGCATTTACTACAAAACAGATCAGTGTGTCCATATACCATGATATAAATATATACACACATGAATAAATAAACTGGTAAAGTGCAAATAACAGAAAGTGGTTATTAATAATCAGAGTTTTGTCCGAGCCAGGTTTAATAGCCTGAGGGCTGTGGGGAAGTAGCTATTCCTGAACCTGGACGTTGCAGTCTTCAGGCTCCTGTACCTTCTACCTGAAGGTAGCGGGGAGATGAGTGTGTGGCCAGGATGGTGTGTGGGTCCTTGATGATACTGCCAGCCTTTTTGAGGCAGCGACTGCGATAGATCCCCTCGATGGAAGGAAGGTCAGAGCCGATGATGGACTGGGCAGTGTTTACTACTTTTTGTAATCTTTTCCACTACAGGGCGCTCAAGTTGCCGAACCAAGGCACGATGCAACCAGTCACAACCAGAGAGCGGCTATCGGCTATCTACCTCATTGGAGACCCTCGGATTATTTCTAATCGGACTTTACCTTGCACTAATGGGTATTCCCTTTATCCTGTATCTGTACACTGTGGACGGCTCGATTGTAATCCGCTGACTGGTTAGCAAGCAACAGAAGCTTTTCACTGTACCTCGGTACACGGGACAATAAACTCAACTGAAGTGAACAGGTACAAGCGTTTCACAACCAACCAACAATTCACCACAATCTCCCAGCTCCACAAGTGTATGACTAGAATAATGTCTTTATGTTTTCTGGGATTATAACGGGGGGGGGGGGGGGGGGAGGGGGGGGACACACGCGAATATCGTGAGGGAGTTGTTATCGCACATTAGACAGACTTTAAAACAACAACAACCCACAGTTTCCAGGCACTTGGGCTTGAGATCACCAGCCACCAGTTACTAGCGACACCTGTTTAATTACAAACTTCACTCAAAAGCCACGGATCACACAAGGTGTTTCACACACACACAGCCTGCCCGGTTTAACTCCAGACCACCAGCGTGGAACCAGCAAGTGAGCAACAAGTGTACGGCACGATGAGCTGCTCTACAGAGAGACAGAGAGAGAGGGGGGGAGGAAGGGGGGTAGTGTGTATGTGAGTGTGTGAGAGAGAGAACGTGTGTGTGTGAGAGAGAGAGAGAGAGAGAGAACGTGTGTGTGTGTGTGTGTGTGAGAGAGAGAGAGAGAGAGAGAGAGTGTGTGTGAGTGTGTGTGAGAGAGAGAGTGTGTGAGTGAGTGTGTGAGAGAGAGTGTGTGTATGTGAGTGTGTGTGTGAGAGAGAACGAGAGAGAGAGAACGAGAGTGAGAGTGAGTGTGTACAGGTGTGCAACAGGTGTGCCCAGGTGTGCTGCCCTCACCTTCCATCCCGCTGAGCTGTTACTGTCTCCTTTATCCTTGAAGTAGGGTATGTGCCGGACCATCCAGTCGTATATCTGTGAGAGAGTGAGCCTCTTGTCCGGGGAGCTCTCGATGGCTCTGGTGATCAGGTCGGCATAAGACAGGTTCCCCCACGCGTTCCTGCGCGATGATTTCTTGCGGTGTTGGCTGTTGTCGGCGCCGCCCAGAGCTGCCTGCGAGGCGGCTCCAACCCGGGCTTCAGCCGGGACCCCGCCCGGAGCCGCTGCCGCCGCCGCTGCCGGGGAACAGTCGCCGCCCGGCCCGTTCCCCTCTCCCTCCGGTAGCTCCGGCCGGGGCAGCGGCCAGGTGCATGATCGCGGCCGGCTTTGGGGCTCGAAATCCGGGTCGATGTCGGCCTGAGACGCGGCCGCTACTTCCATGTCGACGGGCAGGGAGCGAAACCCTGGCGGGGGAAGCAAATGACAGCAGATGTCAGTGCTGGAGGGAGAGAGGGAGGGAGGGAGGGAGAGAGAGAGAGAGGGAGGGAGAGAAGGAGAGAGAGAGAGGGAGGGAGAGGGAGGGGGAAAGGGGGGAGGGAGGGAGAGGGAGGGGGGGGAGGGGGAGAGGGGAGGAGAGGGAGAGAGAGGAGGGAGGGAGGAGGGGGAGAGGAGAGAGAGAGGGAGGGGGGGGGGGAGAGAGAGTTCTACTAGACCAATTAAGAAGGATTCCAGAGTTCTATCTAGGAGAGGGAGAGGAGAGAGAGAGGGGGGTGAGGGGAGGAAGGAGGGAGAGGGAGAGAGGGAGAGGGGGAGGAGGGAGAGGAGAGGGGAGAGAGAGAAGGGGGGAGAGAGAGGGAGAGAGAGGGGAGAGAGGGAAGGGGATAGAGAGAGAGAGAGAGAGAGAGGGAGAGAGGGGGAGAGAGAGAGGGAGAGTGAGAGGGGAGAGAGGGAGAGAGAGAGGGAAAGAGGGAGAGGGAGAGGAGTAGAGCGAGAGAGAGGGGGGAGGGAGAGAGGGGGTTAGAAGAGGAGAGTAAGGGAGGGAGAGGAGGAGAGGGAGCCCCGGGCGAGGGAGGGGGTGAAAGAGCCGGGGGTGAGGTGTCGGCCGGAGCCGGTGTCGGTGCCTCGGTCGCTACCTGCTCCGCCGCTGCCGCTCGGCTCCGCTCTAACTGCGCCGCTGCTGCTCCAGTCGCGGCTCCGCTCTAACTGCGCCGCTCCCCGCCCCGCAACATGAGCGGGGAATCCCCACTGACGTCATCGCGGCCCAGCTGGCCGCTGGGCGGGGCTTGGGGCAGGGATTCCCCTCCTCTCCCTCACTCACCCCCTCCCCCTCCCCCCAGCCCCAGCCCAGGGAGGAATGGCCCCTATAACGGGCAGGGAGGTTCCCTCAGCTTACACTACTACCCCAGCCCTCCCTACCCCACACACAACACCCTAGCGAGACACTCCCCTACCCTCATCCCCACCCTACTGATGGGTGGTGGGGCATCAGCACCCTTATCCCTACTCAAACCTCTGCCTCCATCCACCCCCACCCCCCCACTCCCACTCCCACACCCACCCCAAAACCCCCACCTCACCCCCCCCACCCCACTCCCACCCCACCCCACACCCACCTCACCCAAAACCCCCCCCCCATCCCATTCCCCCACCCCCACCCCCACCCCACCCACCCCCACTCCCAACCCCACCCACTCCCACCCCACACCCCCCACCCAAAACCCCACTCCCACTCCCACCACCCCCCATTCCTCCCCAACCCCCCCACCCCACCCCCCACACTCCCACTCCCACCCCAAACCCCACCCCACCCACCTCACTCCCCCACCACCCCACCCACTCCCACCCCACTCCCCACCCAACCCCCATCCCATTCCCACCCACCCCATCCCACCCCCACTCCCACCCCCCCACCCCCCCCCACCCTCACCCCCACCCCCACCCCCACCCCCCACCCCACCCCCACCCCACCCATTCCCACCCCACCCCACCCCCCCCCCACCCCCCCCACCCCACCCCACCCCCACCCCAACCCCCACCCCCCCCCCCCCCCCCCCCTCCACACCCACACCCCCCCCCACCCCCCACCCCCACCCACCTCACCCACCAAACCACCCCCATTCCCACCCCCACCCCCCCCTCCCCCACCCAAAAACCCCCACCCCCACCCCACCCCACCTCACCCCCACCCCACTCCCCCACCCAAAACCCCACCCACCACACCCCACTCCCACTCCCACCATCCCACCCCCCACCCCACCCCATTCCACCCCCACCCCACCCTATCAGTCTAAAGAAGGGTTTTGACCCAAAACGTCACCCATTCCTTCGCTCCATAGATGTTGTCTCACCCGCTGAGCTTCTCCAGCATTTTTGTCTACCTTCCATTGCTCCAGCATCTGCAGTTCCTTCGTAAGCAAAATATGAGGTGCTGTTCCTCCAATTTGCGCTGGGCTCCCTACACTCACTACACTGTACAGGGAGTTCCTTTAACTGTGTCCTTATACAAACATTTTGTTTATTGCAGCAGTATTTTACAATGGTGTAAAATTCATCGACTGGTATAGCGTGCTTTATAGACATGTTACATTAAATCCAAGGGAACAGTTTACTACAGACCATTAATGATATTTTTTCCACCAGTAATTTTACAGAATTAGGCCATTCAGCCCATCGAGCCTACACCATTCAACCATGGCTGATCTCTGCCTCCTAAACCCATTTTCCTGCCTTCTCCCCATAACCCTTGACACCCATTCCAATCAAGAATTGGTCCATCTCTGCCTTAAAAACATCCACTAACTTGGCCTCCACAGCCCTCTGTGGCAATGAGCTCCACAGATTCACCACCCACTGACTAAAGAAGTTCGTCCTCACCTTCTTTCTAAAAGAGCGCCCTTTAATTCTGAGGCTGCGAGCACTGGTCCCAGACTCTCCCACATTCCCAGCCCATATCCCTCTAAACCTAACCTATCCATGTCCAAATGTTTCTTTAACATTGCAAGAGTACCTGCCTCATCTACTTCCTCCGGCAGCTCGTTCCGTACACTCACTACACTCTGTGTGAAAAAATTACCTCTCTGGTTTCTATCAAATCTTTCCCACCTCACCTTAAACCTATGTTCTCTGGTTCTCGATTCCCCTACTCTGGCCAAGAGACTCTATGCATTCAACCAAACTATTCTTTTCCTGATTTTGTACACCTCTACGTATAAGATCATTCCCCCCCGTCCTACTGCATTCTAAGGAATAATCTCTGGAAGTCCCAGCCTGCTCAACCTCTCCCTGTAGTTCAGGCCCTCAAGTCCTGGCAACATCCTCATAAAAATCTTCTCTGCACCATTTCCAGTTTGACATCATCATTTGAAAGACATTTGGACAGGTACATGGATATGAGAGGTTTAGATGGATGTTGGCCAAATGTGGGCAGATGGGACTAACTGGAATTGAGTTGAATACTTTATTGTTACATGTGACAAGACACAGTGAAATTCTTTCTTTGCGTTCCCAAGGTGTACAAATAGTCACCACCTAAAGGGCAAAAATACAAAGTACCCCCTTTGTTCTCCCCCCTCCCCCTCCATCACAGTGGTTCCCTCCATGCCAACTCCTTAGTTGTGATGTCTGGGGAATATGGAGATATAGGGGGAAAGCAGGAACGGGGGCACTGATTTTGAATAATCAGCCATGATCATATTAGACAATAGACAATGGGTGCAGGAGTAGGCCATTCGCCCCTTCGAGCCAGCACCGCCATTCAATGTGATCCAATGATCACATTGAATGGTGGTGCAGGCTCGAAGGGCCGAATGGCCTACTCCTGCACCTATTGTCTATTGATCATGGCTGATCATCCCCAATCAGTACCCCGTTCCTGCCTTCTCCCCATAACCCCTGACTCCGCTATCTTCAAGAGCCCTATCTAGATCTCTCTTGAAAGTATCCAGAGAACCCGGCCTCCACCACCCTCTGAGGCAGAGAGTTCCACAGACTCACCACTCTCTGTGTGAAAAAGTGTTCCCTCATCTCCGCCCTAAATGGCCTACCCCTTATTCTTAAACTGTGGCCCCTGGTTCTGGACTCCCCCAACATCAGGAACATGTTTCCTGCCTCTAGTGTGTCCAAACCGTTAATAATCTGATATGTGTCAATAAGATCCCCTCTCTCCAGAGTACACGGCAATGAATGGCAGTGCTGGCTCGAAGGGCTGAATGGCCTACTCCCGCACCTATTGTCTATGTTTCTATCTTCTCGTGTTGTACAAGATCGTAGCTGTCAACCCGTGCAACAGGCAGCTCGTAAACAGCGCACACACACAATAGTGCAAATGCACCTCTCTTCAAATGGAAGTGTATACTCTGGAGTTTAGAAGGATGATTCAAGATTCAAGAGAGTTTATTGTCATGTGTCCCTGATAGGACAATGAAATTCTTGCTTTGCTTCAGCACAACAGAACATAGGAGGCATTGACAACAATGACTTCCCGATGAGAGGGGATCTCATTGAAACATATAAGATTATTAAGGGTTTGGACACGCTAGAGGCAGGAAACATGTTCCCGCTGTTGGGGGAGTCCAGAACCAGGGGCCACACAGTTTAAAAATAAGGAGTAAGCCATTTAAAACGGAGACAAGGAAACACTTTTTCTCATAGAGACTTGTGAGTCGGTGGAATTCTCTGCCTCAGTGGGCGGTGGAGGCCGGTTCTCTGGATGCTTTCAAGAGAGAGCTAGATAGGGCTCTTGACGATAGCAGAGTCAGGGGATATGGGGAGAACGCAGGAACGGGGTACTGATTGGGGATGATCAGCCATGATCACATTGAATGGAGGTGCTGGCTCGAAGGGCCGAATGGCCTCTACTACTGCACCTATTGTCTATTGTCTAATGGAAGTGAAAGTTGATGTAATTCATGAGGATAAATATTGATGCTTGAACTGTACACGCCGACTGGTGCCAGTGAATAAGCGCATGCTCAACTCTAGATATATTTTGAGTTTTCAAATCCTCGGCCAGATACAAAATGCATCTTGGTCGGAAGTAACTGCTGATGCTGGTTTAAACTGAAGATAGACACTAAATGCTGGAGTAACTCAGCGGGAAAGGCAGCATCTCTGTAGAGAAGGAATGGGTGACGTCTTGGATCAAGACCCTTCTTCAGACTGGTCAGGGATAAGGGAAAGGAGAGATATAGATGATGATGTAGAGCGATATTGGTCAAATGAATTAGAGATATGCAACCAAAACATGTTTAAGAAGGAACTGCAGATGTTGGAAAAATCGAAGGTAGACAAAAATGCTGGAGAAACTCAGCGGGTGAGGCAGCATCTATGGAGCGAAGGAATAGGTGACGTTTCTGGTCAGATTGATGTGGGGGCGGGAAGCTTCTTGCCCAAAATGTCACCTATTCCTTCGCTCCATAGATGCTGCCTCACCCACTGAGTTTCTCCAGCATTTTTGTCTACCTTCGATTAAAACATGGATGAGAGAGGATGTTGAAGAATTCTCGTCGGAGAGAGGAGGAGATTTGTAGATTTGTCCATTCGGCCCATCAAGTCTACTCCGCCATTCAATCACGGCTGATCTATCTCTCCCTCCCAACCCCATTCTCCTGCCTTCTCCCCATAACCCCTGACACCCGCACTAATCAAGAATCTATCTATCTCTGCCGTAAAAATATCCACTGACTTGGCCTCCACAGCCGTCTGTGGCAAAGAATTCCACAGATTCACCACCCTCTGACTAAAGAAATTCCTTCTCGTCTCCTTCCGAAAGGAATGTCCTTTAATTCTGAGGCTGTGACCTCTGGTCCCAGACTCTCCCACTAGTAGAAACATCCTCTCCACATCCACTCTATAGACAATAGGTGCAGGAGTAGGCCATTCGGCCCTTCGATTGTGGATGATCAGCCATGATCAGTACCCCGTTCCTGCCTTCTCCCCATATCCCCTATCTCTATCCAAGCCTTTCACTATAGAAACATAGAAACATAGAAAATAGGTGCAGGAGGAGGCCATTCGGCCCTTCGAGCCAGCACCGCCATTCATTGTGATCATGGCTGATCGTCCCCTATCAATAACCCGTGCCTGCCTTCTCCCCATATCCCTTGACTCCAATCGTCCCTAGAGCTCTATCTAACTCTCTCTTAAATCCATCCAGTGACTTGGCCTCCACTGCCCTCTGTGGCAGGGAATTCCATAAATTCACAACTCTCTGGGTGAAAACGTTTTTTCTCACCTCAGTCTTAAATGACCTCCCCTTTATTCTAAGACTGTGTGGCCCCTGGTTCTGGACTCGCCCAACATTGGGAACATTTTTCCTGCATCTAGCTTGTCCAGTCCTTTTATAATTTTATATGTTTCTATAAGAATCCCCCTCATCCTTCTAAACTCCAGTGAATACAAGCCTAGTCTTTTCAATTATCCAACAAACCTGCACGTCTTTGGAGCGTGGGAGAAAACCGAAGATCTTGGAGGAAATCCACGCAGGTCACGGGCAGAACGTGCAAACTCCGTACAGACAGTGGTCGGGATCGAACCCGGATCTCTGGCGCTGTGAGGCAGCAACTCTACCGCTGCGCCACCGTCTTTCTTGCAGGCTTGCTATTGGGCTCAGAGAAGACGAGCTTCATGGAAGGGAGGGCGGTGTGGAATTTTTCACACTCGTATACAACTGCTAACTGTTCTCTTCCTCTGTTGACATATCTTGTTTCTGCTGATGTGAATGCTGCACGGGCAGTTTGTTTGCCTTGCTGCTGCTGTCTGCAGGCAGGCAGGCAGGCTTTTAATAATAATATCTGTAAAATGATAGGTTATTTCAGTGGTAGTATGATGCGCTGGTCTTGCTAAGACTTGCTTCATGGAACTGAGTCCTGACATACAGCATCTGCTTTCATTAGCTAGCTCAGGCTTACAGCATGTTCCACCCAGAGAGCAACAAAACATTAGAAACATAGGAAAATAGGTGCAGGCGTAGGCCATTCGGCCTTTCGAACCAGCACCGCCATTCAATAGGATCAGCCCCCGTTCCTGCTTTCTCCCCATATCCCTTGATTCCGTTAGCCCAAAGAGCTAAAACTAATCTCTTGAATTCCACCTGCTTGATTTGCCCTTGGTTCGAGGGACAGAGGTACAGAGGTACAGAGTTACAGCGGAAACAGGCCCTTCGGCCCACTGAGCCCATGCTAACCTGTGATCACCCTGTACGTACAGCAGAACTATCCTACACACACAAGGGGCAATTTACAATTTTGGTCATAAGTCTGAAGGGTCTTGACCTGAAACGTCACCCATTCCAAAATGTTGGAGTAACTCAGCGGGACAGGCAGCATCTCTGGAGAACATGGATGGGTGACATTTTGGGTCAAGATCCTTCTTCAGACTTCAGGCCAGCCTGAGGAAGAGTCTCGACCGGAACAGTCACCCATTCCTTCTCTCCAGAGATGCTGCCTGTCCCGCTGAGTTACTCCAGCATTTTGTGTCGACCTCCTTATTCACCTCTCACGCTTGTGAGTTGCAGTTTAGTTTAGTTTAGAGATACAGCGTGGAAACAGGCCCTTCGGCCCATCGAGTCCGCGCGGACCAGCAATCCCCGCACATTAATACTACCCCACACACTTTTACATTGACACCAAAGACAATTAACCTACAAACCTGCACGGCTTTGGAGTGCGGGAGGAAACCAGAGCACCTGGAGAAAACCCACGCAGGTCACGGGGAGAACGTGCAAACTCCTTACAGACAGCACCCGTAGTCAGATTCGATCCCGGGTGTCTGGCGCTGGGAGGCAGCGACTCTACCCGCTGCGCCACCGTGCCTGCCGTCCAAAAATCTATCTTTACTGAGCTCAAAGGTGTAATTGCATTTGTTCTTGTGAAATCTCAAACAGTTCTGGTTCCTGGCAGCTCTGCTCCTTGATAAGGCTCACACAAGCAATGGGCATCTCGCTGAGTTAGCCTCCATAGGGTGGATAATCACAGAGCCATCGTAAGCTGACAAACCCTGTGCAGAACCATGAATGGAATTCTCCCACCTCACCCTCTGTGGCCTTCCTGAACCACGCCAGTCTTTGCTCACTTGTATCTAATCGTGTGTGTGTGTGTGTGGCTGCAATCTCTGTTTGCCTTGCAGTGACATGTTACTCCAGCACTCTGTGAAATGAGATGGATTTGTAATTTTCCACAAGCATGGCTCGGTATTTTGTAATCCCCAGTAAAACCACAGTCCCTGATGACGTTTCACAGAGTGCTGGAGTAACTCAGCGGGTCAGGCAGCATCTGTGGAGAACATGGATAGGTGACGTTTCACAGAGTGCTGGAGTAACTCAGCGGGTCAGGCAGCATCTGTGGAGAACATGGATAGGTGACGTTTCACAGAGTGCTGGAGTAGTAACTCAGCGGGTCAGGCAGCATCTGTGGAGAACATGGATAGGTGACGTTTCACAGAGTGCTGGAGTAACTCAGCGGGTCAGGCAGCATCTGCGGAGAACATGGATAGGTGACGCTTCTGGTCGGGAATCTTCTTTAGACTGGAACCCAGAATTAATCAATAGTGAGGTTTCTGATGTGGATGGGACTCTGACACATTTACCTGACCCATCTCACCGGAGACCTTCGAATCATCAGTAATCGGACTTTATCCTGCAGTAAACATTCTCCCCTTTATCCTGTATCTGAAAAACTTGTGGACGTCTCGATTGTAATCATGTGTAGTCTTTCCGATGACTGGATGGCACGCAACACAAAAGATTTTCACTGTACCTCGGTACCTTCATAGCAAAAGGATTTCAGTATAGGAGCAGGGAGGTTCTACTGCAGTTGTACAGGGTCTTGGTGAGACCACACCTGGAGTATTGCGTACAGTTTTGGTCTCCTAATCATAGAAACATAGAAACATAGAAATTAGGTGCAGGAATAGGCCATTCTGGGGAAATCTGAGGAAAGACATTCTTGCCATAGAGGGAGTACAGAGAAGGTTCACCAGACTGATTCCTGGGATGTCAGGACTTTCATATGAAGAAAGACTGGATAGACTCGGCTTGTACTCGCTAGAATTTAGAAGATTGAGGGGAGGATCTTATAGAAACTTACAAAATTCTTAAGGGGTTGGACAGGCTAGATGTAGGAAGCTTGATCCCGATGTTGGGGAAGTCCAGAACAAGGGGTCACAGTTTAAGGATAAGGGGGAAATCTTTTAGGACTGAGATGAGGAAAACTTTTTTCACACAGAGAGTGGTGAATCTCTGGAATTCTCTGCCGCAGAAGGTAGTTGAGGCCAGTTCATTGGCTATATTTAAGAGGGAGTTAGATGTGGCCCTTGTGGCTAAAGGGATCAGGGGGTATGGAGAGAAGGCAGGTACGGGATACTGAGTTGGATGATCAGCCATGATCATATTGAATGGCGGTGCAGACTCAAAGGGCCGAATGGCCGAATGGCCTCTACTCCTGCACCTAATTTCTATGTTTCTAATAATTAACTAAACTGAACTAAACAAAACTTCAATGTCAAAGGGGAAAGATCGGTACAACACTGCAAGGATGTGGGGAGGAACCTCATTGAAACGTACAGAATTGTGAAAGGCCTGGATAGAGTGGATGTGGAGAGGATGTTTCCACTTGCGGGAGAGTCTCGGACCAGAGGGCACAGCCTAAGAATTACAGGACGTACTTTTAGAAAGGAGATGAGGAGGAATTTCTTTAGTCAGAGGGTGGTGAATCTGTGGAATTCTTTGCCACAGACGGCTGTGGAGGCCAAGTCAGTGGATATTTTTAAAGCAGAGATAGATAGATTCTTGATTAGTGCGGGTGTCAGGGGTTATGGGGAGTTGGCAGGAGAATGGGGTTGAGAGGGAGAGATAGATTAGTCGTGCGACCCTTCATCTCCCCCTGAATCTTGAATCTTTCGACACTGTCCACTTCAGGAGTTCCTGCGAGTATTTTATTCTGCACTCTGTGTAGGAAAGAACCGCAGATGCTGGTTTAAATCGAAGGTGGATACAAAATGCTGGAGTAACTCAGCGGGTCAGGCAGCATCTCTGGAGGGAAGGGATGGGTGACGCTTTGGGTCGAGACAACTTCTTCAGACCGATTCTGCACTCTGTAACCCTTTGTATCTATTGACCACCCCTATAACTGCTGACGTCCTTGTCTAGATCTGCAGCACAAGTGTTTAAACAGCCAGTGCCCTGGTGAACAATTTACTCAGTTTGATCTTTAGAAACTCCCCGATAGAGTCGTGACCTTTTAGTCTGAAATTCTCCCCGATATGAACACCTTTGATCAGCAAATGGGTAATCCCATGCAGTATCACATCCACTAAGGGGCCTGTCCCACTTGGGCAACTTTTTAGGAGACTGCAGGAGACCATGCTGTCGTGGGTGGTTGCCGGAGAATTGCTATTATGGCCGCGAGGAGTTCCCGCAGTTAATGGTCGCTGCAAAGTTGCCAAAGTGGACGGGGGGAGAGTGGGGGGGGAAGGGGAAGGGGGGGGGGGGGGGGGGGGAAGCTTCTTGCCCGAAAACACTAGTTCTGTCCTATCCACACTAGGATTTTTGTCTACCTTACATAGAAACATAGAAACATAGAAATTAGGTGCAGGAGTAGGCCATTCTGCCCTTTGAGCCTGCACCGCCATTCAATATGATCATGGCTGATCACCCAACTTCAGATGCTGGTTTACACCGAAGATAGGCACAAAATGCTATTTGGTTTTCTTTATACATACTGTATATATACATATATATATATATATATGCCCCCAAGTCAATGTAGTTCAGAGCTTATTGGAGGTTGTAGCGTTGATAGGGTGCAGTTAGCTTGGATGGATTAGGAACGTCTTAAGGGCCTGTCCCACTTGGAGATTTTTTCGGTGATTGCTGGCATCATTGCCGGACGTATCAGGTCACCGACAAATTCCCGGCGTGATGCCGTATTGATGTGCGGCGTTTTTCAAGTGTCGCGGCATTTTCTTTTTGCCGCCGATGGATTTTGAAATGTTCAAAATCTTTTAGCGACATCGATATATAACGCCGGCAGTCTCCGAAAAAGTGGCCAAGTGGGACAGCCCTCTGGCAGTGGAGCACAATAGATGGCAGTTAAAGTATTAATACATGACTTGCAACAAAATAAAATCAGTTAAGAATCAATCCCACAAGGGCAGCACTTGTGTCCCAGGTATGATGTCTCTGGATAGAAGCACAGATGGACCAGACCTATGAGGCAAGTTACCTTGCACACAGGTGTGAGGCAGGTGTGGTTTACCACAACCCACTCGGCTCCGAGTCCTCACAACTAGCATTAGCGTTAGGGCGCAGATTTAATTAATTAACCAAAGCCCAACTGCTCCACTGGGGATTCACATTCCAGCCTAGAGATCATTAGATCAGGTCTCCAATACCTTGGCCTTGTGGCACAACCGACTTACCAAGTTCTGCAGCCATGCAGGGAGATCATTTATTGTATCTGGTTGGGCCCAGGGGGGAGAATGACAGATACTTTGTGTTCCCAGTGTGAATCTAGCGTGGCAGACTCAGGGCCAGGGGGGACGAGACCTCAGGTGGGATTACCAACTGAAATAAACTTCCCACATGGGACAAACACTAACCCGACCTGCAGACAGATTTCGTGTCCCAACAAGACTGCAGTCACCACATTGTATCTGTTTAAAGAAAGATTGCAGCCACAGTAACAGGTGGATAAGAGGTGACATTGTCTGCTTGGGTACCAAGGGATTTGTGGCAGGTTTGGGAAAAAAAAACCCCATCCAGCCATCAAACGACATTTTCTGTACTCCCCATCATCTTTCTTCAATGCCAGACTTGTCGACAAACTGCTGCTTGTGCTTTAGTTTAGTCTAGATTAGTTTTAGGGATATAGCGCGGAAACAGGCCCTTCGGCCCACCGAGTCCGTGCTGACCAACGATCCCCGCACACTAACCCTATCCTACACACTCTGGGGACATTTTACACTTACACCAAGTATACCAAAGCAGATTAACCTACAAACCCACACGTCTTTGGAGTGTGGGAGGAAACCGAAGATCTTGGAGAAAACTAACGCAAGTCACGGGGAGAACGTACAAACTCCGTACAGACGGCACCCGTAGTCAGGATTGAACCCGGGTCTCTGGCGCTGTGAGGCAGCAACTCTACCGCTGCACCACCGTGCCGCCCTTTGTACTTTGTACGAAGTATGTGAAGGCAGATATGATAGTTGTCTATAATTTGTAGGTTAATTGGCTTGGTAAATATAAAAATTGTCCCTGTTGTGTGTAAGATAGTGTTAGTGTGCGGGGATCGCTGGTCGGTACAGACTCGGTGGGCCGAAGGGCCTGTTTATGCGCTGTATCTCCAAACCTAATTAAACTAAACAGATTATCTTGTCATAATCACGTTGGGGTTTGATGGATCTTGCTGTGTTTAAATTGGCCACTATGTATCTGCACAAGAACAACTTAAAAACGTTTGATTAGCCGTGAAGTGTTTAGTTTAGTTTAGAGATATAGCGTGGACACAAGCTGTTCGGCTCACCGAGTCCACACCCACCAGCCATTACTCCGCACACTAACACTATCCTACACACACTTGGGGCAATACACACTTTTACCGACCCAATTAACCTGCAAACCTACACACCTTTGGAGTGTGGGAGGAAACAAGAGATCTCAGAGAAAACCCACGCAGGTCACACACAGGGAGAACGTGCAAACTCCGTACAGACAGCGCCTGCAGTCAGGGTCGAACCTGGGTCTATGGTGCTGTGAGGCAGCAACTCTACCGCTGCACCACCGTGCCCGTCCCAATGAATTAACAAATTAACAAATTTGTCATTAAATATAAGTTTCTTAGTTCATGTCAGAGTAGCAGAATTAGGCCATTCGGCCCGGCCGATCTATCTTTCCCACTCAACCCCATTCTCCTGCTTTCTCTCCATAACAATTGATACCCTTACTAATCAAGAATCTATCAATCTATGCCTTAAAAATATGCAACATATGTGAATATATACCTACATATACAAAATGGATCAATATACATTTATACTGAGATTTCAACTCACATGCCTGCAGGGAAAGGGTGCATTCAGTTAAGTTTAGTTTAGTTACAGCATGGAAACAGGCCCTTCGGCCCATCAAGTCCACACTGATCATCGATCACCCGTTCACGCTAGTTCTATGTTATCCCACTTTGTCATCCACTCCCTACACACGAGGGGCGATTTACAGAGGGGGGCCGATGAACCAACAAACCCGCACGTCTTTGGGATGTGGGAGGAAACCGGAGCCTCGGGAGGAAACGCAAGCGAACGTGCAAACTCCCTACAGACAGCACCCAAGGCCAGGATGGAACCCGGGTCTCTGGTGCTGTGAGGCAGCAGCTCTACCCGCTGCGCCACTGTGATGCCATTACACCCGACCCTGGGTCTATGAAGCGTGAAGATAAAAACATTTTGTGGAGGTTGCTACATGTCGTCTGATAACTCACTAATTTCCACGTTAAATTCCCTAAAGCTTCCTCCTTGCACAAAGAACAGCCTTTAATAACTTAACCAACCATGCTTGCAGTAATTCCAGTCTTATAACGCCAATTATGATATTACTATGAATTATAATTGATGTTGAATAACATTGGGGCATTGCAATATGTCTGCATTTACTCCAATGGTAGTCAGGGTTGAACCTGGATCTGTGGTGCTGTTAGTAGAGTGTCTTGGTGTACCTTAAGTGTAAATTGTCCCCAGTGTGTGTGTATGTGCGGGGATTGCTGGTCGGTCTTACAGTGATAGCATAACGATGGTCTTTTCTAACGGCGTCTCGGTGGCGCAGCGGTAGAGTTGCTGCCTTATGCCCCTGTCCCACTTAGGAAACCTGAACGGAAACCTCTGGAGACTCTGCGCCCCACCCAAGGTTTCCGTGCGGTTCCCGGAGGTTGCAGGTGGTTGCCAGAGGTTGCAGGTAGTGGAAGCAGGTAAGGGAGACTGACAAAAACCTCCGGGAACCGCACGGAAACCTTGGGTGGGGCACAAAGTCTCCAGAGGTTTCCGTTCAGGTTTCCTAGGTGGGACAGGGGCATTACAGCGCCAGAGACCCGGGTTCGATCCTGACTACGGGTGCTGTCTGCACGGAGTTTGCATGTTCTCCCCGTGACCTGCGTGGATTTTCTCCGAGATCTTCCGCTTCCTCCCACACTCCAAAGATGTACAAGTTGGCAGGTTAATTGGCTTTGGTATAAGAGTCAAACTGTCCCTTGTGTGTGTGTGTGGGCAGTGTTAGTGTGCGGGGATCGGCCGGTGTGGACTTGGTGGGCCGAAGGGCCTGTTTCCGCGCTGTATCTCTAAACCAAACTGCAACTGAGAACAGTGGGCGGTGATAGAGTCGGTCTGGAGTAACTCAGCGGGACAGGCAGCATCTCTGGAGAACAAGGATGGGTGACATATTGGGTCAAGACCCTTCTTCAGACTTCAGACCAGCCTGACGAAGAGTCTCGACCGGAATCCTCACCCGTTCCTTCTCTCCAGAGACGCTGCCTGTCCCGCTGAGTTACTCCAGAATGTTGTGTCTATCTTCGGAGTAAACCAGCATCTGCAGTTCCTTCCTACACATTTTGCCATACACTGTACAAGTGTATAGGCGTAGGACACTGAGCCAGTGTGCAGCGTTGGGAAGAGGTGGATAACTGCATTTTTCGAGGAAACCTACCAGGAAATTTCCAGTCTTCACAAGGAAGAAAAATCTTCATCGATCCACGACTGATGAGAAATATGACAACACTGCCACCTCGTGGTGAGGACCAGCTGCCAGGGGCCATTTACTGTGTAAAACCTGCCTTGGTTTGTCGAACCAAAATGTAACACCTCTAGTTTAGTTTGGAGATACAGCGTGGGCTCCAACTATCCTCGATCAGAAGGTGGACAAAAATGCTGGAGAAATTCAGCGAAGGAAATAGGCAACGTAGGGTTTCGGCCCGAAACGTTGCCTATTTCCTATAGTGGAGATTGAACTGCAGATGCTGGAAAATCGAAGGTAGACAAAAATGCTGGAGAAACTCAGCGGGTGCAGCAGCATCTACGGAGGAAATAGGCAACGTTTCGGGCCGAAATCCTTCTTCAGACCTCGATCCTCGATCAGATTTTGCTGACTTCACCTTGCACTAAACGTTATTCCCTCATCAAATATCTGTACACTGTAAATGTCTCGATTGTAATCATGTATTGTCCGCTGACTGGATAGCACGCAACAGAAGCTTTTCACTGTATAGAAACATAGAAAATAGGTGCAGGAGGAGGCCATTCTGCCCTTCGAGCCAGCACCGCCATTCAATGTGATCATGGCTGATCGTCCCCAATCAATAACCTGTGCCTGCCATTATCCCCATATCCCTTGACTCCACTAGCCCCTAGAGCTCTATCTAATGCCCCTGTCCCACTTAGGAAACCTGAACGGAAACCTCTGGAGTATTTGTGTCCCACCCAAGGTTTCCGTGCTGTTCCCGGAGGTTGCAGGTGGTTGCCGGAAGTTGCAGGTAGTGGAAGCAGGTAGGGAGAGGCGGGGACAACTACAATGTTTCGTTATAGATTGAGATATTGTGATGCAGAAACAAGGAACTGCAGATGCTGGTTTACAAAGAATAAGACACAAAGTGCTGGAGTAACTCAGCGAGTGAGGCAGCATCCCTGGAGAGAAGGAATGGGCGACATTTCGGGTTGAGGCCCTTCTTCAAACTGATGTCAGGCGAGCGGGGCGGGACAAAGATAAAATGTAGTCGGAGACAGTAAGACTCATGGGAGAACTGGGAAGGGGAAGGGGATGGAGAGAGAAAGCAAGGGCTACTTGAAATAATCTCCACAGATGCTGCCTGACCCGCTGAGTTACTCCAGCACTCTGTGAAACGTCACCTATCCATGTTCTCCACAGATTCTGCCTGACCCGCTGAGTTACTCCAGCACTCTGTGAAACGTCACCTATCCGTGTTCTCCACAGATGCTGCCTGACCCGCTGAGTTATGGTGCAGCAGCATCTATGGAGCGAAGGAAATAGGCAACGTTTCGGGCCGAAACCCTTCTGGAAATAGGCAACGTTTTGGGCCCGAAACCCTTCCGGGTTTCGGCCCGAAACGTTGCCTATTTCCTTAGCTCCATAGATGCTGCCTGACCCGCTGAGTTACTCCGGCACTCTGTGAAACGTCACCTATCCATGTTCTCCACAGATGCTGCCTGACCCGCTGAGTTACTCCAGCACTCTGTGAAACGTCACCTATCCATGTTCTCCACAGATGCTGCCTGACTCGCTGAGTTACTCCAGCCCTCTGTAAAACGTCACCTATCCTTGTTATCCACAGATGCTGCCTGAATGGATACACTGATCTGATCTGTATTCATGCCTACAATATTCTGTTGTGCTGCAGCAAGCAAGAATTTCATTGCCCTATCTGGGACACATGAAAATAAATTTTCTTGGTCTTGACCCGCTGAGTTATTCCAGCATTTTGTGCGTTTTCTTGCTAAGGTCTTTAATTTCACACTCACATAGAGCCCCATCCGGTGGTCTGTTTGGGAACTGATGAACCATTAAGTTTCCAAAGTGAATTTGGTTGACATATAGATAGATGGATAGATACTTTATTATCTCACGTGAGATGTCACAGTGAGATTCTTTGCGTTGCGTACCATACACAAGGTATGCAAAGAGTCACTACGTAAAGGGCAGTAACAAAGTTACAGTGTTCACTATAGACCCTAATGGCCCCTCTTTGTACACTCCAGGGTATAACAAGATGGAACTGCACATGCTGGTTTATACTAAAGATAGGCACAGAGTGCTGGAGTAACTCAGCGGGTCAGGCAGCATCTATGGAGAACATGGATAGGTGACGTTTCGGGTCAGGATCCTTCTTCAGGGACCCAAAGCCAAAACATCACCGATCCAGACTCTGAAGAAGGATCCTTTTTCCTTTTTGTCCGGCTGTCTGTCCCGCTGAGTAACTCCAGCCCCCAAATCTACCCATTCCCCCAGCCCCCCCCCGCCCTGCCCCCCACCCCAGCCCCCCTGCCCCCCGCGTTGGGGAACGGGGCCCAACAAGTCTCGCTTGGTCTAGTATAATATATATATTTGTGTGAGGGTGTGTGTACATGTACATATATATGTTGGTGCGTGTATATATATATATATGTGTGTGTGTGTATATATATATATTTATATATGTGTTGGTGTGTGTATATATATATATATGTGTGTGTGTGTATATATTTATATATATGTGTGTGTGTATATATATATATATATATATATATGTGTGTATGTGTGTGTGTGTATATATACATATGTGTGTGTGTGTGTATATATATATATACATATATGTGTGTATATATATATGTGTGTGTGTGTGTATATATATATATTTATATGTGTGTGTATATATATATATGTGTGTGTGTGTGTATATATATATATGTGTGTGTGTGTATATATACATATATATATATATATATGTATATGTTATATACATATGACGAGTTTGTTTTTTGCTGTGTAAGTTAGTGGAGAATTGCAGCGTTGTGTGTATAAATTGCCGGGTTGTGTTGCAGCTGCGGTGGTGACGACGTTAGTCACTCTCATTGAGGGACCTGACAGTTGGTGAGAATGAGATCACGATCTTGCGATTCAATTGTTTGACTCATTTAACCTGATCACTGGTGATACTGAGATCACGCGCTTGAAAGTCACTGGTGTTGAGGAAGTTGACCTTTGGCATGATCTTCCTTTCCCGTGCAGGTCGGGGAGAAGCAGCAGCCAGGGGCAGCGAGTGCGAGGAGTATTGGATGGCAGGAGGTGAGTCAGAGGGAAAGCAGATTTAAAAAGTGCGCCAAAGGGCAAGGTTCAAGTGATTTACTAATTAGCTGATTAGGTAACAGATAAAGACGTGCAGCTGTAGGGGGCGGCCTTGATGATGACAGTCCCGCCATCCCAGGAATTAACCTTGTAAACCTACGCTACACTCCCCCAATAGCAATAATGTCTTTCCTCAAATTAGGAGACCAAAACTGCACTCAATACCCCAGGTGTGGTCTCACCAGGGCCCTGTACAACTGCAGTAGGACCTCCTTGCTCCTATACTCAAATCCACTCGCTATGAAGGCCAACATGCCATTCGCTTTCTTCACTGCCTGCTGCACCTGCATGCTTACTTTCAGTGACTGATGTACAAGCACACCCAGGTCTCGTTGCACCTCCCCTTTTCCTAATCTGACACCATTCAGATAATAATCTGCCTTCTTCTTCTTACACAACACAGAAACAGGCCCTTCGGCCCAACATGTCCATGCTGTTCAAGATTGTCCCATCTATGCTAGTCTCAATTACCCACATTTCACCCAGACCCCTCTAAACCTTTCCTTCCTTCTTTCCTATTTTCACACAAACAGTGGTGGGTGTATGGAACGAGCTGCCAGAGGAGGTAGTCGAGGCTGGGACGATCCCAATGTTTATGAAACAGTACATGGATATTAGGCTTGGCGATCGTTTCGCCGAACACCTCCGCTCGGTCCGCAATAACCAACCTGGCCTCCCGGTGGCTCAGTACTTCAACTCCCCCTCCCATTCCCAATCCGACCTCTCTGTCCTGGGTCTCCTCCACGGCCAGAGTGAGCAACACCAGAAATTGGAGGAACAGCACCTCATATTCCGCTTGGGGAGTCTGCATCCTGCGGGGCATGAACATTGAATTCTCCCAATTCTGTTAGCCCTTGCTGTCTCCTCCCCTTCCTCAGCCCTCGGGCTCCTCCGCCTCCTTTTTCCTTTCTTCTCCCCGCCTCCCCCCACCCCCCATCAGTCTGAAGAAGGGTTTCGGCCCGAAGCGTTGCCTATCTCCTTCGCTCCATAGATGCTGCTGCACCCGCTGAGTTTCTCCAGCACTTTAGTGTACCATGGATAGGACAGGTTTGGTGGGATATGGGCCAAACGCAGGCAGGTGGGATGTGTAGCTGGGACTAGTTGGGCCGAAGGGCCTGTTTCTACACCGTAGAAATCTGAGGAAGGACATTATTGCCATAGAGGGAGTGCAGAGAAGGTTCACCAGACTGATTCCTGGGATGTCAGGACTGTCTTATGAAGAAAGACTGGATAGACTTGGTTTATACTCTCTAGAATTTAGGAGATTGAGAGGGGATCTTATAGAAACTTACAAAATTCTTAAGGGGTTGGACAGGCTAGATGCAGGAAGATTGCTCCCGATGTTGGGGAAGTCCAGGACAAGGGGTCACAGCTTAAGGATAAGGGGGAAATCCTTTAAAACCGAGATGAGAAGAACTTTTTTCACACAGAGAGTGGTGAATCTCTGGAACTCTCTGCCACAGAGGGTAGTCGAGGCCAGTTCATTGGATATATTTAAGAGGGAGTTAGATGTGGCCCTTGTGGCTAAGGGGATCAGAGGGTATGGAGAGAAGGCAGGTACGGGATACCGAGTTGGATGATCAGCCATGATCATATTGAATGGCGGTGCAGACTCGAAGGGCCGAATGGCCTACTCCTGCACCTAATTTCTATGTTTCTATGTTTCTATGTTTCTACACCGTATCACTCTATGACTCTAAGTGGAATATTATATATTTACACTTAATATTCAAGAGTTATTATTTCCGATAGAAAATGAGGAAAGAGTTCACAATATTGTCACAATGTAACTAATTCAGTTGCATGGGGCGATCACATTTAAAACTAAAATTAAGGATTTATGTGTGCATTCAATCAAGCAACCCTTGACTATTATTTAGCAGAGCTATTGAATCATCTTAAATGATTAGGATAATTCCTCCATTCACGAGCAGGCAGTGAAAAATATGCCCGCTAAATATCACTAAATTTCATAGCTTACTTCAATTTGATTTAAAGAGCCATTTTTACTGCTGGCTAAAGGCCAGTTTTCAGGGGATCCACAATGGATGGTATTAAAATCTAATGCCGACATCAATAATCCCAGCAAAGTTGTTTAGGAACAGCGCCTCATATTCAGCTTGGTTGAGATTACAACCATGTATACTCGCACAGAGTGGCAGCAGGCTCTTCGGCCCAACTTACCCATGCTGACCAAGCATCTCTGGTGAAAATGGATGGGTGACGTTTCGGGTTGGGACTATAGAGGGGTCAATAGACAATAGGTGCAGGAGTAGAGGCCATTCGGCCCTACGAGCCAGCACCGCCATTCAATGTGAACATGGCTGATCATCCCCAATCAGTACCCCATTCCTGCCTTCTCCCCATATCCCCTGACTCCGCTATCTTTAAGAGCCCCATCTAGCTCTCTCTTGAAAGCATCCAGAGAACCTGCCTCCACCGCCCTCTGAGGCAGAGAATTCCACAGACTCACCACTCTCTGTGAGAAAAAGTGTTTCCTCGTCTCCGTTCTAAATGTCTTACCCCTTATTCTTAAACTGTGTGTAGCCCCTGGTTCTGGACTCCCCCAACATGGGGAACATGCTTCCTGCCTCTAGCGTGTCCAAGCCCTTAACAATCTTATATGTTTCAATGAGATCCCCTCTCATCCTTCTAAACACCAGAGTGCACAAGCCCAGCCACTCCATTCTCTCAGCATATGACAGTCTTGCCATCCTGGGGATTAACCAAGTTCATGTTCATATGTGATAGGAGCAGAATTAGTCCATTCGGCCCATCAAGTCTACTCCTCCATTCCATCATGGCTGGCCTATTTTTCCCTCCTAACCCCATTCTCCTGACTTCTCCCCGTAACCCCTGACCTGAAACGTCACCCATCCATTATCACCGGAGATATTGCCTGACTTGTTGAGTTACTCCAGCATTTTGTGTCCATCCCTCCAAACCTTCCCTCTATATGTGTTACCCAAATGTCTATTAAATGTTGTTATAGTCCCAGCCTCAACTACCTCCTCTGGCAGCTCGTTCCATGCACCTGCCACACTCCGGTTGCCTCTCAGGTTCCTATTGAATCTTTCTACTCTCACCAACTTATCATTGATCAAATCCTCTTGTCCTGTGCAGCGGAGGGGGACTCTGAGTAAGATGACCAAAAATCACAGCCGTAAGTGGCAGCGTTTTTTCTAAAATCAATATACAGAACAACAGGAAGTGGTCACGATCAGACTTTTAGTAATATAGATTCTAGTATGTGTGTGTAGATATGTACACACAACCACACATACAATAATTATATGTGTATATATATGCATGTGTGTGTGTGTGCGTGTGTGTGTGTGTGTGTGTGTTGTGTGTGTGTGTGTGTTTGCGTGTGTGTGTGTGTTGTGTGTGTGTGCGTGTGTGCGTGTGTGTGTGTGTGTGTGTGTGTGTGTTTGCGTGTGTGCGTGTGTGTGTGTGCGTGTGTGTGTGTGTGCGTGTGTGTGTGTGTGTGTGTGTGTGTGTGTGTGTGTGTGTGTGTGTGTGTGTGTGTGTGTGTGTGTGTGTGTGTGTGCATGTGTGTGTGTGTGTGTGTGTGTGTGTGTGTGTGTATGTGTGTGTATGTGTGTGTGTGTGTGTGCGTGTGTGCGTGTGCGTGTGTGTGTGCGTGTGTGTGTGTGTGTGCGTATACAGTTACAGTTTAGTTTAGTTTATCTTAGTTTAGTGAACTGAGAAAAGTTCAGTATGTGAGTTTGTGTGTATATAACTTCTTTTCTCTCTCATTTATTACATTGTTTACAGTGTACTATGTTGACACATTGTGTTGTGCTGCAGCAAGTAAGACTGTCATTGTTCTATCTGGGACACATGACAATAAAACACTCTCGACTTGAAAATGCCAGCAGTAGTTGGCCACTCAGCCCCATCCGGTTTCCTCCCACACTCCAAAGACGTGCAGGTTTGTTGGTTATTTGGCTATCCCCAGTGTGTGTCGGATAGTGCTGGTGTACGGGCTGATCGCTGGTTGGCACGGACTCGGTGGGCCGAAGGGCCTGTTTCCGTGCTGCGTCCCTAAAGACTTCATGGTTTGAACATTAGTGAACAGCGGCAGTCAGTCATTCACACAGGGTCTGGCTGAGCATAAGCAGTTCCACTCCCTCAGACGCTGCTGCTGCCTCCGTACACACTGGCCTGGCAGTGTTTGTTGGAAAGAAACATTTGATACTTTTACGAGGAACTTTATGGCAGGCAGATGTCAAAACATTCCCATATTAGTTTAGTTTAGTTTGGTTTAGAGATACAGCATGGAAACAGGCCATTCGGCCCGCAGCGACCAGCGATCCCTGCATACCAAAACTATCCTACACACACACCAGGGACAATTTACAATTTTGCATTTATACCAAGCCAATTAACCTACAAAGCTGTACGTCTTTGGAGTGTGGGAGGGAAACCGAAGATCTCGGAGAAAACCCACGCAGGTCACGGGGAGAACGTGCAAACTCCGTACAGACAGCGCCCATAGTCAGGATCGAACCCCGTTCTCTGGCGCTGTGAGGCAGCAACTCTACCGCTGCGCCACCGTGCCGGCCCACTGTCGGAATTAATGTTCCATGTTTTGATTAAGGATGGAAAGAATGACAAGCTTGTCTTTTTTTCCAATTATAATAAATGAATTGCAAATTTCTCATCACAGTTTAATGTTGTCAGATGCTTGACTTGACACTATCCTGAGAATTTGGATATTTTCACTTGATAATCAGGTGTTATTAAATATGTACAAAACCGTGAGAGAAATAGACAATAGACAATAGACAATAGGTGCAGGAGGAGGCCATTCGGCCCTGCGAGCCAGCACCGCCATTCAATGTGATCATGGCTGATCATCCCCAATCAGTACCCCGTTCCTGCCTTCTCCCCATATCCCCTGACTCCGCTATTTTTAAGAGCCCTATCTTGCTCTCTCTTGAAAGCATCCAGAGAACCTGCCTCCACCGCCCTCTGAGGCAGAGAATTCCACAGGCAAATTGGCTTGGTAAATGTAAAAATTGTCCCTAGTGTGTGTAGGATAGTGTTAATATGCGCGGACCCGTCCTGTTTCCGCGCTGTATCTCTAAAACTAAAAACTTAAACTAAACGATAGAAGGTTAATTGGCATTCCTTCGCTCCATTGATGCTGCCTCATGCGCTGAGTTTCTCCAGCTTTTGTTGCCTCCCACCGAAGGTTATCTAGCGTTTATTTCTCTGCCGCTGCTGGCACCTCCATTATGGCTCTCAGGTGTCATGTATATACAGCTTCCACAGAGCAGAGACATAGAAACATAGAAACTAGGTGCAGGAGTAGGCCATTCGGCCCTTCGAGCCTGCACCGCCATTCAATATGATCATGGCTGATCATCCAACTCAGTATCCTGTACCTGCCTTCTCTCCATACCCCTTGATCCCTTTAGCCGCAAGGGCCACATCTAACTCCCTCTTAAATATAGCCAATGAACTGTGGCCTCAACTACCTTCTGTGGCAGCGAATTCCACAGATTCACCACTCAATGTGTGACATTTTTTTTCTCATCATGGTTCTAAAAAACTTCCCCGTTATCCTTAAACTGTGACCCCTTGTTCTGGACTTCCCCAACATCGGGAACAATTTTCCTGCATCTAGCCTGTCCAACCCTTTAAGAATTTTGTAAGTTTCAATAAGATCCCCCCTCAATCTTCTGAATTCTAGCGAGTATAAGCCGAGTCTATCCAGTCTTTCTTCATAAGAAAGTCCTGCCATCCCAGGAATCAGTCTGGTGAACCTTCTCTGTACTCCCTCTATGGCAAGAATGTCTTTCCTCAGATTAGGAGACCAAAACTGTACGCAATACTCCAGGTGTGGTCTCACCAAGACCCTGTACAACTGCAGTAGAACCTCCCTGCTCCTATACTCAAATCCTTTTGCTGTGAATGCTAACATACCATTCGCTTTCTTCACTGACGTAAACAGCTCCAAGGCAAAGAATGGTCCTGCACCTTCGTCTTATATTCCATCAATGATTCTTGAATAATGCATCTGTGCATAATTCATATTCCCGCTTCCCTGGGTAAGCATTTATAGAGCAAAACTGTACAAATAAGGTAACACTTTGTCATTAGTCAGCAATTTCTTTATTGTTGAGATTTCAACAACTGACAGCATCAAAGACAGACACAAAAGGCTGAGGTAACTCAGAAGCTGCCGGAAGAGATAGTTGATGCAGACATTATTGCAATGTTTAAGAAACATTTGGACAGGTACATGGATAGGACGGGTTTAGAGGGATATGGGCCAAACGCAGGCAGGTGGTTGACAAGAATGATCCCAGGAATGAGTGGGTTAACATGGTGGCCGACTAGGAAAAGGGGAGATGCAGCGAGACCTGGGAGTCATGGTACACCAGTCATTGAAAGTAAGCATGCAGGTGCAGCAGGCAGTGAAGAAAGCGAATGGTATATTAGCTTTCATAGCAAAAGGATTTAAGTATAGGAGCAGGGAGGCTCTACTGCAGTTGTACAGGGTCTTGGTGAGACCACACCTGGAGTATTGCGTACAGTTTTGGTCTCCAAATCTGAGGAAGGACATTATTGCCATAGAGGGAGTGCAGAGAAGGTTCACCAGACTGATTCCTGGGATGTCAGGACTGTCTTATGAAGAAAGGCTGGATAGACTTGGTTTATACTCTCTAGAATTTAGGAGATTGAGAGGGGATCTTATAGAAACTTACAAAATTCTTAAGGGGTTGGACAGGCTAGATGCAGGAAGATTGCTCCCTATGTTGGGGAAGTCCAGGACAAGGGGTCACAGCTTAAAGATAAGGGGGAAAGCCTTTAAAACCGAGATGAGAAGAACTTTTTTCACACAGAGAGTGGTGAATCTCTGGAACTCTCTGCCGCAGATGGTAGTCGAGGCCAATTCATTGGTTATATTTAAGAGGGAGTTAGATGTGGCCCTTGTGGCTAAGGGGATCAGAGGGTATGGAGAGAGGCAGGTACAGGATACTGAGTTGGATGATCAGCCATGATCTATTGAATGGCGGTGCAGGCTCGAAGGGCCGAATGGCCTACTCCTGCCACCTAATTTATGTTTCTATGTTTCTAGAAGATGATGAGGGGGGGCCTGTACCGCTGGAGTTTAGAAGGATGAGGGGGACCCTCATTTAAACACGGAGAATGGTGAACGACCTGGAGAGAGTGGATGTGGAGAGGATGTTTCCACTAGTGGGAGAGTCTAGGACCAGAGGTCACAGCCTCAGAATTAAAGGGCATTTCTTTAAGAAGGAGATGAGGAGGAATTTCTTTAGTCGGAGGGTGGTGAATCTGTGGAATTCTTTGCCACAGACGGCTGTGGAGGCCAAGATAAATGGATATTTTTAAGGCAGAGATAGACAGATTCTTGATTAGTACGGGTGTCAGGGGTTATGGGGAGAAGGCAGGAGAATGGGGTTAAGAGGGAGAGACAGATCAGCCATGATTGAATAGACTTAACTTAGTGGGCCGAATGGCCTAATTCTGCTCCTATCACATGAAATTAAGATGGTTCAGTTGTCTGGCCCACTGAGTTACTCCAACACATTGTGTTCCCCACAGAATCTAATGATCAAATGCTGAGTACTGCGCTGAAAATCGTCCGCCTACTAAACCTTTCATTATGTGGATTGGTAAACCGATTTGGTGGTTTATTTAATCTGGTTAATTGAAGTGAAATAAGATCACTGGCATCTGCTTTGTTCTGCTGTGTGGTTTCTCCAATTATAATCCAGGCAGATTCAGGCCAGGATTCCGGTTTCCATGGAGACTGTGTCAAAGGAAGAAAATTTAGGAGCAAACTTAATTAGGTTGTATTAAGGAAAAAAAATCATCAGATCAACTCTTAGATTAAGCTCCCTGTAAATCCCCATTAAAAATGGGACCAAGCAGTAAATGTGTTTAAAATATGTTAATTTTATTTTCAGGGAACATTATTATAGTTTGGTTTGAATGCCTTTCTTGCGAACAAATATGTGCTCAATGCTTGGCTGACTTATCCCAGTTTCAATTACGCTGTTATCAGCGGCTCATCTGTGTTTCCTGCAACCACATTCATATGGTCAAAAGGTCATAAAAGTAGAATTAGGCCATTTGGCCCATCAAGTCTACTCCGCCATTCAATCATGGTTGATCTATCTCTCTCCCCCCCCCCAACCCCTTCTCCTGCCTTCTCCCCATCGCCCCTGGCATCAGATGTTTGTACACATCTGCCTCTGGTTTCCAGTCTGACATCTGCAATGTTTGCCAGCCCAGAAACCTCACAAATTAGACACAAGGAACTGCAGACGCTAGTTTGCAAAAAAAAAAGACACAAAATGCTGGAGTAACCCAGGGTCAGGCAGCATTTCTGGAGAACTTGGAAAATGTAATCTATCCATGTTCTCCACAGATGCTGCCCGACCCACTGAGTTACTCCAGCATTCATACGGTCAAAAGGTCATAAAAGTAGAATTAGGCCATTCGGCCCATCAAGTCTACTCTGCCATTCATTCATGGCTGATCAACCTCTCCCTCCTAACCCCATTATCCCTCCTTCTCACCCGTAACGGCTGACACCCAAGAACCTATCTATCCCCTCCTTAAAAATATCCAATAGACAATAGACAATTACTTCAGGAGTAGGCCATTCGGCCCTTCGAGCCAGCACCGCCATTCAATGTGATCATGGGCGATCATCCACAATCAGTACCCCGTTCCTGCCTTCTCCCCATATACCCTGACTCCGCTATCTATAAGAGCCCTATCCAGCTCTCTCTTGAAAGTATCCAGAGAAACCGGCCTCCACCGCCCTCTGAGGCAGAGAATTCCACATTGCTGTTCTGTCTCTCCATCCTAACCCCATTCTCCTGCCTTCTCCCCATATCCCCTGACTCCGCTTTCTTTAAGAGCCCTATCCAGCTCTCTCTTGAAAGTATCCAGAGAAACGGCCTCCACCGCCCTCTGAGGCAGAGAATTCCACAGACTCACCACTCTCTGTGCGAAAAAGTGTTTCCTCGTCTCCGTTCTAAATGGCTTACCCACTGACTCTGCCTCCAGTATCTTTCAATTCAATCAATAACATGTCAGGCACAACAAGGCATTAAACCTCGTACAATGTCTCCACACAGAGGGGGGGTGGGTGTATGGAACGTCGAGGCAGGTATTATCGTAACTTTTATAAAGCAATTAGGCAGGTACATGGATAGGACAGGTTTAGGATATGGGCCAAATGCAGGCAAGTGGGACTAGTGTAGATGGGACGTGGGCAAGTTGGGCCAGAGGGACAGTTTTCACACTGTATGCCTCTTTGACTGGAGGGAAGCAGGCTCTACAACGCAAATCATCCATGTCCCATCTATGCTAGTCCCATCTCAATGTGTTTGGCCCATATCCCACAAAATCTGTCCTTATCTATGTACCCGTCCAAATGTCCAGCAGATGTTGTTATTGTGTCTGCCTCGATTACCTCCTCTGGCAGCTTGTTCCATATAGCCATTGGCCTCTGTGTGAAAAGGTGCCCAGCGGGTTACTATACATGTACATACAAGGAACTGCAGATGCTGGTTTACTAAGAAATTGCTGTAGTTACTCGGGCAACATCTCTGGAAGACATCAATAGGTGACGTTTCATGTCAGGGATCTCTCTTCAGATCTACAGCTTACTATAGATTCCTTGATCATCGCTTGAATGAATAGAAGAAAGACCTCCAAACTGCCTGGAAATTACTGCAAGGGCCTTGTCCTCTCCGCACCACTCGAGGCCCAGTCACTGCTCACACACCCTCATGAGACTTGAGTCTGTAGAAAGTCCACAGAAAGCTCATCAATGCCTCGACTCCAAGTGTGTTTTAGAGAGTGTTTTATTGTCGTGTGTCCCAGATACAACAATGACATTCTTACTCGCTGCAGCACAACACAATGTGTAAACATAGTACACTGTAAATAATATGATAAATGAAAAAAAACACTCATACATGTATATATACAGTGTATATATACACACACACACACATACACACACACACATACATATACACACACACATATACATACACACACAATGTATATATATACACACACACACATATATATACACACACACACGCATATATACATATATAAACACACACATATATTTATAAACACACACACACATACACACACACATATATACACACACACATATATATGAAGGCTATTACATGGAGTGGTGGACACTGCCGGGTCCATCACGGGTTCTCACCTCCCCACCATCGCGGGGATCTCATAAGGTTCATAAGTGAGAGGGGCAGAATTAGGCCATTCGGCCCATCGTCTACTCTGCCATTCAATCATGGCTGATCTGTCTCTTCCTCTCAGCCCTTCAGTCAGTGGGTGGTGAATCTGTGGAATTCATTGCTGCAGCAGGCTGTGGAGGACAAGTCAATGGGTAGTTTTAAGGCAGAGATAGATTTTTGATTAGTATGGGTGTCAGGGGTTATGGGGAGAAGGCAGGAGAATGGGGTTAGGAGGGAGAGATAGATCAGCCATGATTGAATAGTGGAGTAGACTTGATGGGCCGAATGGTCTAATTCTGCTACTATTACATGACAATAAAACACTCTTGACTTGACCATAACAAGGATGTATGGTAATAAATAACTGGCCATACCTAGCTGATGAGTTAGTGTGGACACTTCGATGGTTGTGGAAGATATTTTTAGAAGTGGTGGAAGATTGGAACCTTCACGTGGCCCGCCCTGTTTCGACGAATGCAATCAACTCGACGGAAGATCAAATAGAACAAGTTGTCCAACAACTTTAGGCTGTGCACGCCACACAAAAGAAGAAGAAGATATTCAAGATTGTCATTCAAAAGTTTTTTCTCACCTCAGTCTTAAAATGACCTCCCCTTTATTCTAAGACTGTGTGGCCCCTGGTTCTGGACTTCAGCGGGTCAGTAACTCAGCGGGTCAGGCAGCATCTATGGAGCGAAGGAAATAGGCAACTTTTCGGGCCGAAATCCTTCTGGTAATAGGCAACGTTTCGGGCCGAAATCCCTTATGGAAATCGGTAAACGTTTCGGGCCAGAAGTCTCCTTATTATCATAAGATGGCCCGAGACGTTGCGGGAGTCCTTAGCGGGTCATAGATGCATCTGATGGAGCTAAGGGCCTCCAGCACTCTGGAAAAGGCAACGTTCGGGCCGAAACCCTTATGTTCTCCTGAAACGCTGCCTGACCCCTGAAGGATTCCGGCCCGAAAAACGTCACCTATTTCCATGTTCTCCATAGATGCTGCCTGACCCGCTGAGTTACTCCAGCACTCTGTGAAACGTCACCTATCCATGTTCTCCACAGATGCTGCCTGACCCGCTGAGTTACTCCAGCACTCTGTGTCAATCTTATGATAAATAAGTAGACTTGTTGCTCAACCTCCGTGGCCAATCTCAAAATGCTTGACAATCAATGACATATTTGCTGTCAACCCAAGACCTAAAAACAAGTATAGTACAGATTCATGAATGATTGTATCGGTATGGCCATAATGGGCAGCGCAGTGGTACAGTGGTAGAGTTGCTGCCTCACTGCGACAGAGGCCCGGTTCGTAAATCTTCTCTGCACTCTTTCATGCTTAATAGAGGACCCAAGTCACATGCAGGTCCCCTGAAAATACGTTTACAATCGATAAGTTTTCTTTTTTTTAAATTCTGGCTACAAACCACAAATTACCTGATTTATTGCTTTCCATTTCAAATTCCTGCTTTGCACTACCTGGCCCTTGCTGTGGGATGAACACTGACTGTGTCAGCAACTTGCCATTTGATGCTATCGATATGTCTGTGCTCTTCAAAACCAGTTCATCAATCCAACGAGACTGGGTGAACATGATGCAGCATCTCAGTCCCTCGCATACGGGACAGCGATGGTCAGATCGGGAAGGGTGTGCAGTTGTGATCACAGCTATATCCTAATTTTGAACTATGCTTTAATTATATGAGACTTGTACACAGAGAGTGGTGAATCTGTGGAATTCTCTGCCACAGAAGGTAGTTGAGGCCACAGTTCATTGGCTATATTTAAGAGGGAGTTAGATGTGGCCCTTGTGGCTAAAGTGATCAGGGGGTATGGAGAGAAGGCAGGGACGGGATACTGAGTTGGATGATCGGCCATGATCATATCGAATCGCGGTGCAGGCTCGAAGGGCCGAATGGCCTCTACTCCTGCACCTATGAACCTGACTATGGGTGGTGTCTGTATGGAGTTTGTACGTTCTCCCTGTGACTGCGTGGATTTTCTCCGGATGCTCCGGTTTCCTCTTTATAGTCTTTGAGGAAAAGCGCTGTTTAAATGTGACTGCATCACAACTGAAATTGTACATTTTAGAGCATATTTGCTAACAGCTGGCGTGGGCTCATTGATTTTAATTGTCCCCTGATAAAATATTTAGTATGCACTTTACCACTTTGTATGGCTGCACGAGCATCATCGGACTCGGAGGTTGAGCAGGATCATCCCTCATTGAGTTGCCGCTGAAAGTTGTCTCTCCACCTCTGTACGTTTTGAGTTGAATTTTAACGAGGAGGTTCTTTGAATGTCAGTGTGGTTCATTGGTGCCATTTAGGAGATTGAGAGGGGATCTTATAGAAACTTACAAAATTCTTAAGGGGTTGGACAGGCTAGATGCAGGAAGATTGTTCCCGATGTTGGGGAAGTCCAGGACAAGGGGTCACAGCTTAAGGATAAGGGGGAAATCCTTTAAAACCGAGATGAGGAGAACTTTTTTCACACAGAGAGTGGTGAATCTCTGGAACTCTCTGCCACAGAGGGTAGTTGAGGCCAGTTCATTGGCTATATTTAAGAGGTAGTTAGATGTGGCCCTTGTGGCCAAGGGGATCAGAGGGTATGGAGAGAAGGCAGGTACGGGATACTGAGTTGGATGATCAGCCATGATCATATTAAATGGCGGTGCAGGCTCGAAGGGCCGAATGGCCCCTACTCCTGCACCTAATTTCTATGTTTCTATGTTTCTATGTACTGGGTGACATCATCCAGTGGTTTCATTCAGAGATGCAGCGTGGAAACAGGCCCTTCGGCCCACTGAGTCCATGCTGACCAACAATCACCCGTACACCAGTTCTATCCTACACACACCAGGGACAATTGACAGAAGGTAATTAACCTACAAACCTGAAGTTTGAAGGAGTCTGAAGAAGGGTCAGCTAATCCTTGGGGTCAAGGAAAGAGCGTTCACGTCGTGGCCCGGTTTTCGCCAACCTTTCCACCACAAGAAGCGACAAGTCAGACACCATTATGTACAGATGCCGAGAAATGTGTTCAGCTCTGGTTGACCAGCTTTTAATCTTGTACGTGGACTCGACAAGAAGAGAGCTCATCTTTTTCTACCAGAGATGCTGTCTGACCCGCTGAGCTGCTCAAACTTTTTGTGTTTAAACCAGCATCTGCAGTTCCTTCCTGCACATTCAACCTACAAATCTACACGTCTTTGGAGTGTGGGAGGAAACGGAGCACCCGGAGAAAACCCACGCAGTCACAGGGAGAACATAGAAACGTAGAAAATAGGTGCAGGAGTAGAGGCCATTCGGCCCTTCGAGCCTGCACCGCCATTCAATATGATCATGGCTGATCATCCAACTCAGTATCCCGTTCCAGCCTTCTCTCCATAGCCCCTGATCCCTTTAGCCACAAGGGCCACATCTAACCCCCTCTTAAATATAGACAATGAACTGTGGCCTCAACTACCTTCTGTGGCAGAGAATTCCACAGATTCACCACTCCCTGTGTGTGAAAAAAAATGTTTTTCTCATCTCGGTCCAAACTCCATACAGACAGTATCCATAGTCAAGATTGAACTGGGCCTTTGTCGCTGTGAGGCAGCAACTCTACCACTGTACCACCATGCTGCCCATTATGGCCATACTGATACAATCATTCATCGTTGAATGGAGGATCTGTACTATACTTGTTTTTAGCTCTTGGCTGGACTGCAAAGATGTCATTGATTGTCAAGCATTTTGAGATAGGCCAGGGAGGTTGAGCAACAAGTCTCCTTATTTATCATAAGATTGACACAGAGTGCTGGAGTAACTCAGCGGGTCAGGCAGCATCTGTGGAGAACATGGATAGGTGACGTTTCACAGAGTGCTGGAGTAACTCAGCGGGTCAGGCAGCATCTGTGGAGAACATGGATAGGTGACGTTTCACAGAGTGCTGGAGTAACTCAGCGGGTCAGGCAGCATCTGTGGAGAACATGGATAGGTGACGTTTCACAGAGTGCTGGGGTAACTCAGTGGGTCAGTCAGCATCTATGGAGCTAAGGAAATAGGCAACGTTTCGGGCCGAAACCCATAAGGGTTTCGGCCCAAAACGTTGCCTATTTCCAGAAGGATTTCGGCCCGAAAAGTTGCCTATTTCCTTAGCTCCATAGATGCTGCTGCACCATAACTCAGCGGGTCAGGCAGCATCTGTGGAGAACACGGATAGGTGACGTTTCACAGAGTGCTGGAGTAACTCAGCGGGTCAGGCAGCATCTGTGGATGTACGGTGTTGGTGAAGTTTTGGGTCGAGACCCTCCTTCAGATAGAAAGATGATAGGGGGGTGGAGGGACCATGGAAGGTTTGTTCTAGAAGTTGTGTAGGAAGGAACTGCAGATGCTGGTTTACACCGAAGATAGACACAAAGTGCTGGAGTAACTGAGGCGGGCCAGGCAGCATCTCTGGAGAGAAGGAACGGGTGACTTTCTCGGATCTTCAGACTCAAGAAGTTTCTCTGAAGATTTCTGTCTGTCTCACAGAGTCATAGAGTGATACAGAGTTGGGCGAGTCCAGAACCAGGGGCTGCACAGTCTTAGAATAAAGGGGAGGTCATTTTAAGACTGAGGTGAGAAAAAACATTTTCACCCAGAGAGTTGTGAATTTGTGGAATTCCCTGCCACAGAGGGCAGTGGAGGCCAAGTCGCTGGATGGATTTAAGAGTTAGATACTCTTGGGGGGCTAGTGGAATCGAGGGATATGGGGAGAAGGTAGGCACGGGGTATTGATAGGGGGCGATCAGCCATGATCACATTGAATGGCGGTGCTGGCTCGAAGGGCCGAATGGCCTCCTCCTGCACCTATTTTATATGGTTGTATGTTTCTAACAGGCCCTTCGGCCCAGCTTGTCCACACTGGCCCAACCCACCCCAGCTACACTGGTTACACAGAAAAGCTTTTCTGTGTAACCTTCGATTCTCCAGCATCTGCAGTTCCCTCTTAAACACCAGCTACACTGGTCCAGGTTTACTTGGCTGGCAATGAGTGGAAGGGCCTTGATGAGAGAGTGTGTGTGTGTGTGTGGTGTGGGCAGGGGGGTGGAGGATGGCAGGCAGGCAGGGGGGGGGGGGGGGGGGCCCGCTGGGGGTGACCCAGAGCGCCGCTGCCAGTGCCGGCTTCCATCAGTAGGGGTCGTGCGGTGTCAGCCTTTGTAGTGAGGAGTGGCAAGCGGCACGATGAGGGTCTCTCTCTCTCTCTCCCTCCCTCCCTCCTTCCCTCTCTCCCTCCCTCTCTCCCCTACCCTGACTGCGCAGGCTGCAAACATGGCGGAAACTGAGTGATATCTAAAGCCCGGAGCCAGGCGGTGGGGAGACTGGAGCAGGGGAGTCGGTCTACACCGCACCGCCGGTGAGTAACCGCTTGCCCCGGGGCGGCGGGCAGCGGGCGGGCGGGCGGCGGAGACTCACAGCCCCGGGTGGAGGGGGAGAGGAAGGGAGAGATGGAGGAGGAAGGGAGAGGGGGGAAGGGAGGGAGAGATTGAGGGGGGTAGTGTCGCCGTGTAGCCACTGCATTGTATCCAGTGCACTGTATCCATGTAGTGTATCCATTGCTTTGTATTGAGCCCAATGTATCGATGCATTGTATCCAACGCAATGTATCCAGCGCGGTATTTACATGTCTAGTGTGATGTGTCCAGTGTGGGGCCGGGTCTCTCTCCCTCTCTCTCCCCTCCCTCTCTCCCTCTGTCCCTCTCCTCTCTCTCCCTCTCTCCCTCTCTCCTCTCTCTCCCCCCAGCCAGCCTCGGGCCACCGGACGCGCTGGCTCCTTGTTTATGTTTCATTGTGTCATTGTTGCCCTCTCCCTCCCGTCTTCCCCCACCCTATCCATGGCGGGGGAGTGGGGATGGGGATGGGGGAGAGGAGGGGGGTGTAGACTAGGGGAGGAGGGAGAAGGGAGGGGGTAGAGAGATGGGAGGGGATGCAATGTTTCCATTGAGTGTGTGTTGGAGAATCTGTGTGTGTGAGACTATGTGTGTCAGTGCATGTGTGTGTGTGTCAGTGCATGTGTGTTCAGTGAGTGAGCATGCGTGTGAGAGAGTAAGTGTGCGTGTGTGTGTCAGTGTGCGTGTATGACAGCGCGCGTGTGTGTGAGTGGATGTGTGTGTGTGAGCGTGTGTGAGTGTGTGTGTGTGTGTGAGTGCGTGTGTGAGTGTGTGTGTGTGTGTGTGCGTGTGTGAGTGCGTGTGTGAGTGCGTGTGTGAGTGCGTGTGTGAGTGCGTGTGTGAGTGCGTGCGTGTGTGAGTGCGTGTGTGAGTGCGTGTGTGAGTGTGTGTGTGTGTGTGAGTGTGTGTGTGTGTGTGTGAGTGCGTGTGTGTGTGTGCGTGTGTGAGTGTGTGAGTGTGTGTGTGAGAGTGTGTGTGTGAGTGTGTGTGTGTGCGTGTGCGTGTGTGTGTGTGTGTGTGTGTGTGTGTGTGTGAGTGAGTGTGTGTGAGTGAGTGTGTGTGAGTGAGTGTGAGTGAGTGTGTGCATGAGTGTGTTTTGCTCCCCTCTATCTGGCACTACAAGGCTATGATGATCTGCAATGACGGACATGTCTTGATCTTTGCAGATATGGACAATTGATATGGATATGGATATGATAACAGATATGGATATTGCACAATTAATTTCTCTGTACACGGGTCCATCACTGAATATCTGGTAACTGGTGATCCGGCACCTCCTGTAGATTTTACTTTACGGATACAGTGTGGAAACAGGCCCTTCGGCCCTCTAAGTCTGTGCTGCCAAGTGCTCACCCCGTGCACTTGCACTATCCTACACACAGGGGACAATTTACAGAAGCTAATTAACCTACAAGCCTGTACGTCTTTGGACTTTGGGAGGAAACCAGAGCACCCGGAGAAAACCCACGCAGGTCACGGGGAGAACGTACAAACTCCGTACAGACAGCACCCGTAGTCGGGATCGAACCCTGGCCTTTGGCGCTGTGAAGCAGCAACTCTACCGCTGCGCCACCGTGCTGCCCAGTCATGGTCGGGTCAAGAGTGTTTTATTGTCACATGTCCCAGATGAAACAATGAAATTCTTAAGGGCTTGTCCCACTTGGCGATTTTTTCGGCGACTGCCAGCGTCATTGACTGAAAAATCTGCGGCGTGACGACATATCGACGCGCGGTGTTATTTCAAGTGTCGCAACATTTTTTTTGTCGCCGCTGGATTTTGAAATGTTCAAAATCTTTTGCCGATACTGATATGATGCCGGCAGTCGGCGAAAAAACGGCCAAGTGGGACAGGCCCTTGACTTGTAGCCGCTCAACCGAATATGGAATCATAAATAATATAACAAAAACTCAGAAAAAATGAAGAAAAAAAACCTTTGCCAGCACTTACATTGTTTTCTGTTACAAATTTCAGATTCCTTATTCTCCCGAGATCTCCTTGTTCCCAGACATCCGGTGGACTAAGACCAGCAACGGGATTTGAACTCGTGGACTACCAACGTGTGAATGAATGGGAAGAGGATTTTGCTGCAGTTGCTGCGGCGATGTTGAGGACAGGCGGCTAAATGAATGCAGGTTCATAGCCGTCTACCAGCGGGTCGGCCATCACACAAGCGCACACCTTCCCCAGGTAGGGTGTCAGGTGGAGGTCTCTACAACAGCGCGGAAACAAGCCCTTCGGCCCAACGTGCCCATGCCGACCCACATGCCCCATATACATGGGTGGCGTGACATTTCTCGATAGATGTCGGGACCCTTCTTCAGACTATGTCTGAAATTGGATTCAATTTGAGTCTGAAGAAGGGTCTCGACCCGAAACGCCACCCATTCCTTCTCTCCACAGATGCTGCCTGTCCCGCTGAGTTACTCCAGCATTTTGGGTCTATCTTCGGTGTAAACCAGCATCTGCAGTTCCTTCCTTCACGAGTCCCACCTGCCCAAAGAGTCATACAGCACAGCTGCATGGCCTTGGGTGCTGTCTGTGAGGAGTTTGCACGTTCCCCGTGTGACCTGGGTTTCCACTGGGTGCTCCGGTTTCCCCCCACAACCCAAAGACGTGCAGGTTTGTAAGTTAATCGGCCCCTCTGTAAATTGCCCCAAGTGTGTGCGGAGTGGATGAGAAAGTGGGATAACATAGAACTAGCGTGAACCGGTGATCGATGGGCCGAAGGGCCTGTTTCTATGTTTTTCTTTCAAAGTTGTAAACATTATTGAATCGAAGATGGACGCAGAAAGCTGGATTAAATCAGCGGGAGAGTCGGCATCTCTGGAGAGAAGGAGTGGACGATGTTTCGGGTCGAGAAGTCTAAAGTAGGGCCTCGACCCTGAAACATCACCCATTCCTTCTCTCCACAGATGCTGCCTGTCCCGCTGAGTTACTCCAGCATTTGGTGTCTATTTTCGGTGTAGACCAGCATCTGCAGTTCCTTCGTAAACATTATTGGGTCAGCAGACTGAGGAGGGGAAAAATCACGCAATTACTTGCATATGTCAGGAGATACCTGGGATTTTATTAATGGCATTGATTAAAATTGATTCATAATTCAGAGAGTATTAATTCAGTTAAATGGTTTAATTTAATTGCTTCCATCGATGCTTAAAACCATAACTAAGATATTAAACATAATGCAGTTTTATAATTAAAACGCTCTGCATAAATCAGAACTTTTTGAGTTGAAGTGTTGGAATCTGCAATACATCCGATTTCAGTTTCAAATAATCTTCCACACTCTTTGTGGTGGCGCAGCGGGTAGAGTTGCTGCCTCACAGCGCCAGAGACCCGGGTTCGATCCCGACTACGGGTGCTGTCTGTACGGAGTTTGTACGTTCTCCCCGTGACCTGCGTGGGTTTTCTCCGGGTGCTCCGGTTTCCTCCCACACTCCAAAAACGTGCAGGTTTGTAGGCTAACTGGCTTGGTGTAATTGTAAATTGTCCCTAGTGTGTGTAGGATAGTGTTAGTGTGCGGGGTGATTGCTGGCTGGCAGGGACTCGGTGGGCCGAAGGGCCTGTTTTTGTGCTGTATCTCTAAACTACACTAAATTAAAACTAAACCTTAGTTTAGTTTAAATCCCTCGATGGATGTCGAGACCCTTCTTCAAACTGTGTCTGAAAATGGATTCAAATTGCGTCTGAAGAAGGGTCTCGGCCCGAAACGTCACCCATTCCTTCTCTCCACAGATGCTGCCTGTCTCGCTGAGTTACTCCAGCATTTCGGGTCTATCTTCGGTGTAAACCAGCATCTGTAGTTCCTTCCTTCACGAGTCCCACCTGCCCAAAGAGTCACACAGCACAGCTGCATGGCCTTGGGTGCTGTCTGTGAGGAGTTTGTACGTTCCCCATGTGACCTCCTGGGTGGCACTTTGCGATCATTATATTATGTTGGCAGAAGAGCTTTACATTGAAAAGTTCCTGGATGTGAATTCATCTCGGCCTCCACATGGCCATCCATTATTTGACAGCTGATCCTTTAACTGATTCCTTACGGTTCACCAGATTGATTCCTGGGATGTCAGGACTGTCTTATGAAGAAAGACTGGATAGACTTGGTTTATACTCTCTAGAATTTAGGAGATTGAGAGGGGATCTTATAGAAACTTACAAAATTCTTAAGGGGTTGGACAGGCTAGATGCAGGAAGATTGTTCCCGATGTTAGGGAAGTCCAGGACAAGGGGTCACAGCTTAAGGATAAGGGGGGAATCCTTTAAAACCGAGATGAGAAGAACCTTTTTCCCACAGAGAGTGGTGAATCTCTGGAACTCTCTGCCACAGAGCGTAGTTGAGGCCAGTTCATTGGCTATATTTAAGAGGGAGTTAGATGTGGCCCTTGTGGCTAAGGGGATCAGGGGGTATGGAGAGAAGGCAGGTACGGGATACTGAGTTGGATGATCAGCCATGATCATATTGAATGGCGGTGCAGGCTCGAAGGGCCGAATGGCCTACTCCTGCACCTAATTTCTATGTTTCTATGTTTCTAACTGAAGGTCTACAACAGCCTCGCAACACTCCCTCATCCTCATGCACTGAATATCTACAGAATGGAAGCACGCCCTTCTGCCCAATTAGCCCACGCCGACCAATATGCCCCATCTACGCTAGTCCCACCATGTCCTATCCATGTTCGACACAGAATGCTCAAGTAACTCATGCTTTAGTATCCCCGTTCAACACAGAATGCTTGCAGCAGGCGGCATCTCTGGAGAGAAGGTGACGTTTCGGGGTCGAAACCCTTCTTCAGAATCTACTGTCCTATCCATGTACCTGACCAAATGTTTCGTAAACGTTGCAATAGTCCTGGCCTCGACTACCTCCTCCATACACCCACCACCATTTGTGTAAAAAATACAAAGTTGCCCCTGAGGTTCCTCTTATATTTTTTCTCCCCTTCACCTTAAACCAACGTCCTCTGGTTCCCGTTTCCCCTACACTGGGCAAGAGACTCTGTGCATCTACCCGACCTATTCCTCTCATGACTATGCACCTCCCTCTATAAGATCACCCCTCATCCTCCTGTGCTCCAGGGAATAGAGTCCCAGCCTACTCAACCTCTCCCTACACTCAGACCCTCGAGACCTGGCAACATCCTCATAGAAATCTGTGTGTTTTCTTATCCTAAAAGCTCTCCAAACAGATTATTATTGGATGTAAAGTATTTAATATATATCCTCCAAAATACACTTGCAGGAAAATGGAGTAACTCCGTCTAGACAGTGCGTTCTCTAATGCTACTGTGGACTTTGTAGCCTGTGTTTTGTGGCATTAAAATATGACAAATCCTAGTTTGTTTTTCTGTTACTCAAGGGGATTGAGAACAACTTCAGGATTCCAGCGAGTGTCACTCCCACTGCCTCTTCAAACATTCTACATTGTCCTTGACCTTGGCTTAACATATGATGAGCGTTTGGTGGCACTGTCGAGTGATACAGCGTGGAAACAGGCTCTTCGGCCCATCCAAGTCACTGGATGGATTTAAGAGAGAGTTAGATAGACCTCTAGGGCTAGTGGAGTCGAGGGATATGGGGAGAAGGCAGGCACGGGTTATTGATTGGGGACAATCAGCCATGATCACAATGAATGGCGGTGCTGGCTCGAAGGGCCGAATGGCCTCCTCCTGCACCTATTTTCTATGTTTCTATCTATCTTGCCCACACCGGCCAACATGTCACAGTTACACTGGTCCCACCTGCCCACGTTTGGTCCATATCCTTAAACCAGTCCTACCAAAGTATACACAAAATGCTGGAGTAACTCAGCGGGACAGGCAACATCTCTGGTGAAAAGGAATGGCCGATGTTTCGGGTCGAGACCCTTCTTCAGACTGATGTCAGGGGTGGGGGCAGGACAAAGATAGAATGTAGTCGGAGACAGTAGGACCAGTGGGAGAACTGGGAAGGGGAGAAAGTGGGAAAGCAAGGGCTATCTGTAGTTAGAGAAGTCAATGTTCATACATTGACTTCATACTGAAGAGAGGTTTCGACCTGAAACGTCGCCTATTTCCTTTGCTCCATAGATGCTGACTCACCTGCTGAGTTTCTCCAGCAGTTTTGTCTACCTTCAATGTTCCTACTGCTGGTGTCGAGAAGTCTGAAGGAGGCTCTTGATCCGAAACGTCATCCATCTCTTCTCTCGAGAGATGCTGCCTGTCCCGTTGAATTACTCCAGCGTTTTGTGTCTATCTTCGGTTTAAACCAACATCTGCAGTTCCTTCTGCAGACGCAGATTTGAAGAAGGGTCCCGACCCGAAACGTCATCTATTCCTTTCCCCTAGAGATGCTGCCTGTCCCGCTGAGTTACTCCAGCTTTTTGTGTCTATTGTAAAGAACTGCAGATGCTGGTTTAAACCAAAGAACCTCTGGAGTGAGCTGGAAGAACCTTTAGAGAAAACAGATGGGTGACGTTTCAGGTCTTCAGACTCTGAAGAAGAGTCTCGATCCGAAACGCCACCTGTTCCTTCTCTCCAGAGATGCTGTCTGACCCACTGAGTTACTCCAGCATTTTGTGTCTATTGTAAAGAACTGCAGATGCTGGTTTAAACCAAAGATAGTCATAAAGTGCTGGAGTAACGCTGGAAGAACCTCTAGAGAAAACAGATGGGTGACGTTTCAGGTCTTCAGACTCTGAAGAAGGGTCTCGATCCGAAACGCCACCTGTTCCTTTTCTCCAGAGATGCTGCCTGACCCGCTGAGTTACTCCAGCATTTTGTGTCTGTCTTCAGAACTTTGAACAGTTCAGCGCAAGAACGGCTTTTCAGTCCACAGTGTCCTTGGCCAGCTTGCTGCAAGTAAGAATGTCAATGTTCCATTTTAGTATATGACCCACTTGCCGTCAAGTTAAACGGATCTCCTCTGCCTGTATGTGATCTATATCCCTCCATTCTCTGTACATCCACCTGCCTATCTGCTTCTTCTTGCGTCTGAGGCAGCAGAGGTCATGCAACGGCCCCCAGGCGCTATCGCCAGTTCAACATTCTTGCTATTGAGGGAGTGCAGCGTAGGTTTACAAGGTTAATTCCCGGGATGGTGGGACTGTCGTATGCTGAGAGAATGGAGCAGCAGGGCTTGTACACTCTGGAGTTTAGGAGGATGAGAGGGATTCTCATTGAAACATATAAGATTGTTAAGGGCTTGGACACGCTAGAGGCGGGAAACATGTTCCCGATGTTGGGGGAGTCCAGAACCAGGGGCCACACACAGTTTAAGAATAAGGAGTAACAAATTTAGAACGGAGGCGAGGAAACACTTTTTCTCACGGAGAGTGGTGAGTCTGTGGAATTCTCTGCCTCAGAGGGCGGTGGAGGCCGGTTCTCTGGATACTTTCAAGAGAGAGCTAGATAGGGCTCTTAAAGATAGCGGAGTCAGGGGATATGGGGAGAAGGCAGGAACGGGATACTGATTGGGGATGATCAGCCATGATCACATTGAGTGGTGGTGCTGGCTCGAAGGGCCGAGTGGCCTACTCCTGCACCTATTGTCTATTGCTGTTGTCGAGGGTCTACCCCTACACCAGGGGGACGGAGGACAGCGCAGTCGATAATGAAGCACTACTGCGCTGTTGGCTGGTCTGCTCCACACACACGCAGGCTGCTGATGAACGCAGGCAGCCCCCAGCGATGCATGTTGGCGTTGAACCGGCCGACCCCTGTACGGAGCCGGTTCAGGGCGACCCACTCTTTGCCGGGGGGGGGGGGGGGGAGGCAGGTCCGAGCCGGGTGGGACTGTGGTGTTCGGTGCAACAGTGAATTGCGGAGGTCGTGGTCAGTTCTGTTCGGGACCCTGAAAAATCGCCAATCCCAGCTCGATCCTGACTACGGGCGCTGTCTGTACGAAGTTTTACCTTCTCCCCGTGACCTGCGTGGGTTTTCTCTGGGAGCTCCGGTTTATACCCACACTCCAAAGACGTACAGGACTGTGGGTTAATTGGTTTTGGTAAAATTGTAAAATGTCCCTAGTGTGTGTGTGTGTTAGTGTGCATGTGTGTGTTGTGTGTGTGCGCTAGTGTGTGTGTGTTAGTGTGTGCATGCACTAGTGTGTGTGTGCACTAGTGTGTGTGTGTGTGTGTGTGTGTGTTAGTGTGTGCGCGCGTTAGTGTGCGCGCGCGCAGTGTGTGTGTGCGCGCGCTACCGTGTGTGCGCTAGTGTGTGTGTGCTAGTGTGTGTGTTAGTGTGTGCGCGCGCTAGTGTTAGTGTGTGCGCGCTAGTGTGTGTGTGTGTGTGTTAGTGTGTGCGCGCGCGCTAGTGTTATTGTGTGTGTGCGTGCGCGCTAGTGTGTGTGTGTGTGTGTGCGCGCTAGTGTGTGTGTGTGTGTTAGTCTGTGCGCGCGCGCTAGTGTGTGTGTGTGTGTGTGTTAGTGTGTGCGCGCTAGTGTGTGTGTGTGTGTGTGCGCGTGTGTGTGTGTTAGTGTGTGCGCGCGCTAGTGTGTGTGTGCGCGCGCTACCGTGTGTGCGCTAGTGTGTGTGTTAGTGTGTGCGCGCGCTAGTGTTAGTGTGTGCGCGTGTAGTGTGTGTGTGTTAGTGTGTGCGCGCGCGCTAGTGTTTTGTGTGTGTGTGCGTGCGCGCTAGTGTGTGTGTGCGCGCGCTAGTGTGTGTGTGTGTGTGTTAGTGTGTGCGCGCGCTAGTGTGTAGTGTGTTAGTGTGTGCGCGCGCTAGTGTGTGTGTGTGTGTGTGTGTGTTAGTGTGTGTGTGTGTGCGCGCGCTAGTGTGTGTGTGTTAGTGTGTGCGCGCGCTAGTGTTAGTGTGTGCACGCGCTAGTGTGTGTGTGTTAGTGTGTGCACGCGCTAGTGTGTGTGTGTGCGCGCTAGTGTGCAGGGATCGCTGGTCGGCGTAGACTCTGTGGTCCAAAGGGCCTGTTTCTGCTCTGCACCACTTAACTAAACTAAACCCATTTGTACATTGCAGTTACAAAGCTCCAAACTGCACATTTGCTCCTTGGTAGCTATTGGTTAATGGTTGCAATATGAGCCGCTCGCTATGTCAGGCTGGCCCTCTGCGATATCTTGCATGACTCCGTCCAACATGACTCTTGGCCTTTGACCAACAATGAGTCACCCTTCACAGAGCAGGTAGTCGGGCCAATTCAAGTGTGTGTCAGGCATGGAGGCTGTTATTGTTGCCAGTCTATGTGTGGCTGATGGATCACAGTTTAAGGTGCTGTGGTAATACACTTCATTCCACCCATAGAGTCTAACAGTCTGATGGGGCCTGTCCCACTTAGGTGATTTTTTTTTAGGCAACAACAGGCGACTAGTTTGTCGCCACATGTTCGCCAGTGGTTGCCGGGAGAAGTCTCCTCAGTCGCGTCTTTCTGGTCACCGCTAAATGTTCGACATGTTGAAACATTTTCGGAGACAGTGGGTTTGATGCCAATGAGCGTAGCTTGACTTCCCCTGATGTAGGTTGTCACTAGGATGATGAAGGTAGTCGCCGGTTTTTCGTCGACCTGCTACGACTGTGACAGTCGCCGGCAGTTGCCAAAAAAAATCGCCAAGTGGGACAGACCCGTAAGAGTCTTCGAGTCGTAGAATGATACAGTGTTGCAACAGGCCCTTCGGCCCAACTTGCCCACACCGGCCAACATATCCCAGCTACACTAGCCCCACCTGCCTGCGTTTGGCCCACATCCCTGTCCTATCCATGCCCCTGTCTCAACCCGAAACGTTACCCATTCCTTCTCTCCAGAGAAGCTGTTCGACCCGCTGAGTTACTCCAGCGTTTTGTGTCTACCTGTCTTTTTTTTTTTTTTTTTTTTTTTTTGTTTATTTTATTAGAAGTTAATACAGCACAAAACAGTACAGTGGAACCTAATTTTAGGTGCCAACTATGTAATACCGTAATCCATTCTATGTACAACCTCTAGTTTTATGTTATAAGAAGGAAGTAAGCAGGACAAGAAAAAGAAAACAATAGAAAGGGGAAAAAGTGGAAAAATAGATGGTAGAGAGTAGAAAAACGTGAAGTGTGTATATAAAAAATAAAAAAAAGGAAGAGAGAAAGTGGAAAGTAGAAATAGAAGAGAAGGCCCCTTAAAAGAGAATTTTTCAAATCTGTATTCGGAGATGTAGATCTATCCACGTCATGAACTGAATGTCTACCTGTCTTAACTGTTCCTAGGCATTGGGATAGTCCCAGCCTCAACTACCTCCTCTGGCAGCTTGGTCCATACACCCACCAAACACCCTCTGTGTGAAGAAGGTACCCCTCAGATTCCTATGAAATCTTTTCCCCTTCACCTTGAACCTGTGTCCTCTGGTCCTTGATTCACCAACTCTGGGCTAGAGACTGATCTCGGGGCTGTGAGTGTGAGTGAGTGTGAGTGAGTGTGTCAATCCTGAGCCTCATGGTGGCTATCGGTCTCTGACCTCACACATGGCAATGCAAAAGCAGACGGGCGAAGGGAAGAGAAAGAGAGAGGGGGGGGGGAGAGAGATGGAGAGGGGGAATGGGGGGGGAAGAGAGAGATAGCGAGAGAAGATTAGAGAAGGAGGAAAGAAATAAATGGAGGGAGAGATTGGGGAGAAAGAAAAAGAGAGGGGGAGGAAGGGAGAGGGGTTAGAGACGAGAGAGAGAGAGGGTGGGGAAAGAGCAAGGAGGGGCGAGCGGAGAGAGTTGAGTACCTCAGATATATCGTAGTAGTATATTTAGTACTTCTTCCCCAAATATAGAAAGGAAGCATTATTGCAGCTTCCCACAGCATATAATCAGAGATGGACACAAAGTACTGGAGTAAGGTTACACAAAAAAAGCTGGAGAAACTCAAAGCACATCTATGGAGCGAAGGAAATAGCAACGTTCGGGCCGAAACCCTTCTTCAACTAAAAGGGAAGTCAGTTAAGAAGGGTTTCGCAGCTTTCCACAGCCTTCGCTCCAAGATGCAGCACCCGCTGAGTTTCTCAGCTTTTTTGACCTTCGAAAGTCCAGCATCTGCAGTTACTTCTTAAACAAAGTACTGGAGTACATTGCTTCAGGCAGCATCTGTGGAGAACATTTTTTTTTTTTCTCTCAAGAGATGCTGCCCGACCCCCTGAGTTACTCCAGCACTTTGTGTCGCTGTCTTTGGTATCCACAGGCTTCTGCAGTTCCCTCCGACACATATTCTCAAGAGCCTTTCTTTATCTGTGGGGAAGTAGTAATGGGGATGCATTTCAACAGTGCTAAACAGCATGAGAACAGGTGGAGTAATTCCACGGGATAGGCAGCGTCTCTGGAGAGAAGGAATGGGTGACATAGAAACATAGAAAATAGGTGCAGGAGTAGAGGCCATTCGGCCCTTCGAGCCTGCACCATTCGCCATTCAATATGATCATGGCTGATCATCCAACTCAGTATCCTCTACCTGCCTTCACTCCATACCCCCTGATCCCTTTAGCCACAAGGGCCACATCTAACTCCCTCTTAAATATAGCCAATGAACTGTATGGCCTCAACTACCCTCTGTGGCAGAGAATTCCAGAGATTCACCACTCTCTGTGTGAAAAAGGTTCTCCTCATCTCGGTCCTAAATGATTTCCCCCTTATCCTTAAACTGTGACCCCTTGTCCTGGACTTCCCCAACATCGGGAACAATCTTCCTGCATCTAGCCTGTCCAACCCCTTAAGAATTTTGTAAGTTTCTATAAGATCCCCCCTCAATCTTCTAAATTCTAGCGAGTACAAACCGAGTCTATCCAGTCTTTCTTCATAAGAAAGTCCTGACATCCCAGGAATCATCCCAGTGACGTTTCGGGTCGAGACCCTTCTTCAGACACGACACGACATTGTCATTGTAAATACATTCAATGACTAATAATAATAATATTATTTTATTGTCATTGCACAGAGGTGCAGCGAGATTTGATTTGCAGCTTCCATCCGATAGTCATAACTTAATCAACTCAAATTGTAGATACCCATTTATTAAAATAAACAGTAAAACAGTTTCAGACGCACTGCCCGAGCAGAGCTCCAACGTACCAGATAACTACAATGGAAACAACACAAACGGCAAGAAAAACATCACCAAGTTTTAATGTGCAATAGTTCACGGTATAATGTTGAGGCAGCACAAGATCTGAGGAAGGACATTATTGCCATAGAGGGAGTGCAGAGAAGGTTCACCAGACTGATTCCTGGGATGTCAGGACTGTCTTATGAAGAAAGACTGGATAGACTTGGTTTATACTCTCTAGAATTTAGGAGATTGAGAGGGGATCTTATAGAAACTTGCAAAATTCTTAAGGGGTTGGACAGGCTAGATGCAGGAAGATTGCTCCCGATGTTGGGGAAGTCCAGGACAAGGGGTCACAGCTTAAGGATAAGGGGGAAATCCTTTAAAACCGAGATGAGAAGAACTTTTTTTCACACAGAGAGTGGTGAATCTCTGGAACTCTCTGCCGCAGAGGGTAGTTAAGGCCAGTTCATTGGCTATATTTAAGAGGGCGTTAGATGTGGCCCTTGTGGCTAAGGGGATCAGAGGGTATGGAGAGAAGGCAGGTACGGGATACAGAGTTGGATGATCAGCCATGATCATATTGAATGGCGGTGCAGGCTCGAAGGGCCGAATGGCCTCTACTCCTGCACCTAATTTCTATGTTTCTATGTTTCTAAGATATTGGCTATGGGGGCTGTGTGTGTTCAATGCAGAGTTCAGAGTGATGATGGCCTTGGGGTAGTAACTGTTTCTTAATCTTGTGGTGTGTGATTTGATCCCGACTACGGGTGCTGTCTGTACGGAGTTTGCACGTTCTCCCCGTGACCACGTGGGTTTTCTCCGGGTGCTCCAGTTTATTCCCACACTCCAAAAACGTGCAGGTTTGTAGGTTAATTGGCTTGTGTAAATGTAAAATTGTGTGTGTGTGTGTGCGTGTGTGTGCGTGTGTGTGCGTGTGTGTGTGTGTGTGTGTGTGCCTCTCTGTCTCTCTGTCTCTCTGTCTCTCTGTCTCTCTGTCCCTCTGTCCTCTGTCTCTCTGTCCTCTGTCTCTCTGTCCTCGCTGTCTCGCTCTCTGCCTCTCTGTCCCTCTGTCCCTCTCTCTGCCCTCTCTGCCTCTCTGCCTCTCTCTGTCCCTCTGGTGCCTCTCTCTGCCTCTCTCTGCCTCTCTCTGCCTCTCTCTGCCTCTCTCTGCCTCTCGCTGGCGCGGACGAAGGGCCGAAGGGCCGTTTTCCACGCTGTATCTCTAAACGAAACTACACTGGGGAATGTGAATGATCAACAGCGCAAAGAGTTGGGTTTGTCATTGAACGCTGAGTAACTGGGTGCTTTGTTTACTCGTTGCAGGAGCCCCCTCCCGGTGGGTTTGTCCACACCAGCCGTTCGCCTCCCAACAATGAGAAAACCAGGGCCTCAAAAGGGTGAGTCTGTGGCGGGATTTCGTTATTCCACGAACTAACCTCGGTGGCGAAGCCTCGCGGGTCGACCATCGGTCGGGGGTTGATGAGAGAGGGGGGGGGGGGTAACCGCCATGAGGGGAAGAACAATGGACAATGTGGACCCGGAATGGGGGAGGGGACCACTGCGAGGGGGGGAGGGGAAGAGAACAAGGGGGAGCTGACGTACTTAGTAACTTTGTGAATGCCCTTTATGTGGCCACTATTTGTATACCTTGGGTACGCACGCAAAGAATCTCGCCGTGCCTTGTCACGTGTGATAATTAGGTATTCCGTATTCCATTCCAAACTATAATCTTCGCCTGTGTTTGGGGAAACGTTAGGGCAGTTCCCGCAAGGAAATGGCAGAATAAGAGGTCGCTACAACTGCTGGAACCTTGTGGACGTTGGATTGTAATCATGCACAGTCTTCCCACTGACTGGTTAGCGCGCAGCAAAAGCTTTTCACTGTACCTCGGTACACATGACAATAAACTAAATTGACCCGTGTGGGTTTTCTCCGGGTGCCCCAGTTTCCTTCCACACTCCAAAGACGTGCAGGTTTGTAGGTTAATTGGGTTCGGTAACATTGTAAATATGTCCAGAGCGTGTAGGAACCTGAGGGGCAACTTGTTCACACAGAGGGTGGTGGGTGTATGGAACAAACTGCCAGAGGAGGTAGTTGAGGCTGGGACTATCCCAACGTTTAAGAAACAGTTGCACAGGTGCATGGATAGGACGGGTTTGGAGGGATATGGACCAAACGCAGGCAGGTGGGGCTAGTGTAGCTGGGACATTGTTGGCTAGTGTGGGTGAGTTGGGCCGAAGGGCCTGTATCGGCACTGTATGGGTGACTATGACAGGCCTGTCCCACTTGGTATGCGGTTGCGTGCGTTTGGCGCAACCAGCCGGAAGTGGAGTTTGCACATGACGTCATTTACGTCATGCCTGTCAATCAGCTGGGCAGGAGGCGGGCCGACTGAATTTGGGCGTCGCACGGCTTCAGGCGGTGACGTCATCACGCAACGCCACGCGCTAGGCGTACACCGTCAAGACGCTGCGTACGACCGCAATGCGCCTGCGTGCATACGTGGGCCGACAGGCCATCGGCGCGTGGGGATTTCGGTCACTGCAAGAATTTCGGAGCCCCGCGCCTGCACAACTCCGCGCTTCTAAGTGGGACCGGCCCCGCGCGGCCATACGGTGCCCGTACGCCTCAAGCGACCACGAGGTCACGTAATTTGTGAGCCAAGTTTGCGTAAGTGGTACAGGCCCTTGACACTCTGTGTTTTGCTCAAGATCTTCCATAAATGCTGTCTGTGATTATCCTGACAAAGATGAACCGATCCAAATGTTTGGGCGTTCTTTGTGTTAGTTGCAGATTGGAAAGATGGGAGAAGGCAGAAACACAGTCGGAGTGGTCGGCCATCCAATACTCCATCTCCGTACCAAGGTAAGCCCACAAAGTCAAAGGCACCTCGAAGGCAGACACAAAACGCTGGAGTAACTCAGCGGGACAGGCAGCATCTCTGGTGAAATGGAATAGGTGACGTTTCGGGTCGAGACCCTTCTTCAGACTGAGAGTCTGGGGAGAGGGAAGCAAGTGTTTTGACGAGGATATAGAGAGAGATATATAGAACAAATGAATGAAAGATGCAAAAAAGCAACAGGTGATTGTTAGCTGTGAGCTAGGTGAAACTCACCCGGAAGGTAGACAAAAATGCTGGAGAAACTCAGCGGGTGCAGCAGCGTCTATGGAGCGAAGGAAATAGGCAACGTTTTGGCACAAAACCCTTCGGGTGCACCTGCTGAGTTTGTCCAGCTCGTGTTTGCCATGCTGGCCAGGTTTGCCTGCATTTAGATTTAGTGATACAACGTGGAAACAGGCCCTTCGGCCCACCGAGTCCATGCTCATCACCGTACACTAGTTCTATGTTATCCCACTTTCACACCCTACACACTAGGGGCAATTTACAGAGAACAATTGATCTACAAACATGCACGACCTCGGAGTGTGTAGGAAACCCGGAGCACCCGGAGAAAACCCACGCAGGTCACGGGAAGAATGTATGAACTCCATCCAGCCAGCACCCGTAGCCGGGATCGAACTCTGGTCTCTGGCGCTGTGAAGCAGCAGCTCCACCCGCTGCGACACCATGCCGCCCCGAAGTGAAAGGTCACGCAAGAGTCGGCTTGGTAGGTAGCTGTGGAGTCACAGGTAGACCAGAGCAAGGAAAGCCAATGAACCTCCTTCATAGAATGGTACAGCTGACAGCACAGAGACAGGCCCTTCGGCCCACCTTCTGGCTGCCGACTAGTCTGCCCCCATTTGCCTGCATTTGGCCCTTTGACCTCATGAGAGGGTAGTTGAGGCCACAGTTCATTGGCTATATTTAAGAGGGAGTTAGATGTGGCCCTTGTGGCTAAAGGGATCAGGGGGTATGGAGAGAAGGCAGGTACGGGATACTGAGTTGGATGATCAGCCATGATCATATTGAATGGCGAATGGTGCAGGCTCGAAGGGCCGAATGGCCTCTATTCCTGCACCTAATTTCTATGTTTCTATGAACGCTTCCTATCCACACATCTGTCCAGGTGTTTTTTTTTTTTTTAAGTTTCGTAATTGTAACCACACCTGTAGTCCCGTCGGGCAGCTTGTTCCAGATACGGACTATCCTCCGAGTGGAAATGATTGTCCATGTGAGACGAGGGTGAACATTTTAACGGCAGTGGCCTGGTTCCAGTTACTGAGATTAGCCGATCAGTTTCAGGTTTATTTATTAACCTGGACTGAAATTGCCCGCGGCTGTGGTAAATTTGAGGCAGGTTTGGGAACTCTATTGAGAGCAGGTTCAATAATTCACCCATGAAGGCACCACCACCCATACGAAATGTGAGGCAACGTTTGAATTGAAGTTGAAGTTGTATTTCACTGACCTGCCTGTTTTGGAACTTGTCTGGGATTTGAAACCCATTTCTCTTGGTTTGGGTGAGGCGATACTCGCTAGAATTTAGAAGATTGAGGGGGGATCTTATAGAAACTTACAAAATTCTTAAGGGGTTGGACAGGCTAGATGCAGGAAGATTGTTCCCGATGTTGGGGAAGTCCAGGACAAGGGGTCACAGTTTAAGGATAAAGGGGAAATCTTTTAGGACCGAGATGAGAAAAACATTTTTCACACAGAGAGTGGTGAATCTGTGGAATTCTCTGCCACAGAAGGTAGTTGAGGCCACAGTTCATTGACTATATTTAAGAGGGAGTTAGATGTGGCCCTTGTGGCTAAAGGGATCAGGGGGTATGGAGAGAAGACAGGCACAGGATACTGAGTTGGATGATCAGCCATGATCATATTGAATGGCGGTGCAGGCTCGAAGGGCCGAATGGCCTACTCCTGCACCTATTTTCTGTGTTTCTATGAACTGGCCTCAACTACCTTCTGTGGCAGAGAATTCCACAGTTTCACCACTCTCTGTGTGAAAAATGTTTTTCTAATCTCGGCCCTAAAAGATTTCCCCCCACATCCCAAAGACGTGCGGGTTTACAGGTTAATCGACCCTCTGTAAATTGCCCCTGGTGTGTAGGGAGTGGATGAGAAAGTGGGATAGCATAGAACTAGCCCCAATAGGTGATGAATGGTTGGCGTGGACTCGGTGGGCCAAAGGGCCTGTTTCCATGATGCATCTTTAGAAACATAGAAAATAGGTGCAGGAGGGGGCCATTCGGCCCTTTGAGCCACAGCACCGCCACTCACCGTGGCCATGGCTGATCATCCCCAATCAATAGCCCGTGCCTGCCTTCTCCCCATATCCCCTGACTCATAGAAACATAGAAATTAGGTGCAGGAGTAGGCCATTCGGCCCTTCGAGCCTGCACCGCCCTTCAATATGATCATGGCTGATCATCCAACTCAGTATCCCGTACCTGCCTTCTCTCCATACCCCCTGATCCCCTTAGCCACAAGGGCCACATCTAACTCCCTCTTAAATATAGCCAATGAACTGGCCTCAACTAACCTCTGTGGCAGAGAGTTCCAGAGATTCACCACTCTCTGCGTGAAAAAAGTTCTTCTCATCTCGGTTTTAAAGGATTTCCCCTTTATCCTTAAGCTGTGACCCCTTGTCCTGGACTTCCCTAACATCGGGAACAATCTTCCTGCATCTAGCCTGTCCAACCCCTTAAGAAGACCTCACTAGCCCCTAGATCTTTGAACTTAAAACTAAGCTAAATTCTATTCACTTTGGGAAAGGCCGCACCCTTAGCATGTGTAGAATTTAATCTTCAGAAGAAGTGAGAAATGACAAAGCACTTGGGTGGACGGTGAGATTGGTAACATTGGGAACAAAATTTAGCCATTGTGTTGATAATTTATGGGGAGTCGCAGCGTGGTCATTCATCGTGGAGAGACTGTGTATGCGTTGCAGGAATGTTTCAATGGTTCTGTACCCCTGCCTTAAGTGTTCTGATATCTGATGGAAACGCTCTCCTCCAGCTAGATCCAAGCTTCTGAAAGATTAGATCTGTGCCAGTAATTTACTCCTGGAACGTGGGCACACCTAGAATGCTTGAAAAACATCGCCAGACAGCTTCTTGCTGGCTGTTACCGGTCCTCCCATAAGCTAAGGCTGGAGTCCCCATCTTCCAACCTACCTCCTTTCAGACCTTGCACTTATAAACAAAAAAACCTGCACTTTCTCTGTAGCTGATATATTACATGGTGTGTTAAGGATTTTCCATCAGGCAAATCCACATCAATTGTGCTGCAGACGGCTGTGGAGGCCGTCAATGGATATTTTTAAGGCAGAGACAGACAGACAGACAGTTAGTTTGGTGATTAGTGCGGGTGTCAGGGGTTATGGGGAGAAGGCTCCTGCCTCAACGTCTACGGATTCATTGCATGGGGTTGCATCACAACTTGGTTTGACAACAGAACACAAGAAATTTAGGGTACTGGTACAAAAAAGCTGGTGAAACTCAGCGGGTGCAGCAGCATCTATGGAGCGAAGGAAATAGGCAACGTTTCGGGCCGAAACCCTTCCGGGTTTCGGCCCGAAACGTTACCTATTTCCTTCCTGAAGGGTTTCGTCCCGAAATGTTGCCTATTTCCTTCGCTTTCCATAGATGCTGCTGCACTCCGCTGAGCTTTCCTCCAGCTTTTTTGGGGTTGAGAGGGAAAGATAGATCAGCCGTGACTGAATGGTGGAGTAGACTTGATGGGCCGAATGGCCTAATTCTGCTCCTAGAACTCATGAACATCGAGCAATACAAGCTGAAAATAATAGTTTTATTTTCACAAATTCTCTAAGTGTGAACTTTATCTTGCATCTCAAATTCTACGTAGATATTCGTGAATTCTGTAAGGGCAAATGTTTAGTTTAGTGAAGGGCAGCACGGTGGCACAGCAGTAGAGTTGCTGCCTAATGCCCCTGTCCCACTTAGGAAACCTGAACAGAAACCTCTGGAGACTTTGCGCCCCACCCAAGGTTTCCGTGCGGTTCCCGGAGGTTTTTGTCAGTCTCCCTACCCGCTTCCACTACCTGCAACCTCCGGCAACCACCTGCAACCTCCGGGAACCGCACGGAAACCTTGGGTGGGGCGCAAAGTCTCCAGAGGTTTCCGTTCAGGTTTCCTAAGTGGGACAGGGGCATGACATCACTTACAGCGCCGGAGACCCGGGTTCGATCCCGACTACGGGTGCTGTCTGTACGGAGTTTGCACGTTCTCCCCGTGGGTTTTCTCCAAGATCTCAGGTTTCCTCCCACACTCCAAAGACGTGCTGGTTTGTAGGTTAATTGGCTTGGTGTGTGTGTGTGTGTGTGTGTGTGTGTGCGTGTGTGTGCCTGTGTGTGTGTGTGTGTGTGTGTGTGTGTGTGTGTAAGTTGCCCCTAGTGTGTGTAGGACAGTGTTAGTGTGCGGGGATCGCTGGTCGGTCCGACATGTTTCCGACATGTATCTCTGAAACAAAACTAAACTGAACTAGAGATTTGTGAATTCTGTAAGGATCAATTCCCCGGAGCTCCCCGAATGTCTGTAAAGCAGGTATGACTTGCATGAACGGGAGGACATTATAACCTCGTATCACCAGCTGGTTCATTCAGGGAACATAATGGTGTCTGCAGCAAACAGCGTGGAAACTTCAGCAGTAATTTGAGTAGTTGCCCTGCATAATCTCTATCATAAATGGCGGGCTGAATATCCCTCCGGTAAAGCCGCAGCTCGCCGGCGCAGCGGTAGAGTTGCCGCCTCTCAGCGCCAAAGACCCAGGTTCAATCCTGACCACGGGTGCTGTCTGTACGGAGTTTGCACGTTCTCCACGTGACCGAGTGGGTTTTCTCCGGGTGCTCCGGTTTTGTTCCCGCACTCCAAAGACGTCGAGGTTTGGGGGTTAATTGGCTTCAGTAAAATTGTAAATTGTCCCTAGTGTGTGTGTGTGTGTAGGATAGGGTTAGTGTAGGGGGTGATCGCTGGTCAGCACGGACTCGGTGGGCCGAAGGGCCTGTGTCTCTAAACTAAACTAACCTAAATTTCTTGTGTTTAAGAAGGAACTGCAGATGCTGGAAAATCGAAGGTGCACAAAAAAGCTGGAGAAACTCAGCGGGTGCAGCAGCATCTATGGAGCGAAGGAAATAGGCAACGTTTCGGGCCAAAACCCTTCAGGAAGGAAATAGGCAACGTTTCGGGACGAAAAAATAGGCCCTTCAGGAAGGAAATAGGCAACGTTTCGGGACGAAACCCTTCAGGAAGGAAATAGGCAACGTTTCGGGACGAAACCCTTCAGGAAGGAAATAGGCAACGTTTCGGGACGAAACCCTTCAGGAAGGAAATAGGTAACGTTTCAGGCCGAAACCCTTCCGGGTTTCGGCCCGAAACGTTGCCTGTTTCCTTCGCTCCATAGATGCTGCTGCACCCGCTGAGTTTCTCCAGCTTTTTTTGTACCAGTACCCTAAATTTCTTGTGTTCTGTTGTCAAACCAAGTTGTGATGCAACCCCATGCAATGAATCAGTAGACGTTGGTACAGGTCAATTGAGATATTGGATAGAGCTGATGCTGAGAGGATGTTTCCACAAAATAAAAATGATTGGAAATTGTGAACTGCAAGTGCCAACTAATCTACACTTGTAGAGCCGGCAAAAATATTTAATAATAATAATAAGTTTATTTATAAAGCGCTTTTAGACAACATCAGTTACCACAAAGTGCTGTACATGGGAAGTCAACAAAAAGTTATTACAAACTACTAAAACCATTCAGACGACAGGACTATAAAAACAGTAAAAATTAAAAGACATTAAAAGCACTAAAAACAGGAACAATGTCTCAGCCAGTGTCGAAAGCCAGTGAATAAAAGTGAGTTTTTAGGGAGGATTTAAAGATGGACAGTGAAGGGGCCTGTCTGATCTGCAGCGGCAAGGTGTTCCAGAGTGCCGGGGCAGCAACAGAAAAGGCTCTATCCCCTCTGAGCTTCCGCTTAGACCTTGGTACCTCAAGGAGCATATAAAGAACACTGTCTGCTCCTGGTAGAGTATCTCAGTAAGAGATTAATCTGAATGAATCATTGTTTACAAGGGTGATCAATCTTCGTTAATCAAATCCAGTCACTTTTATTTTTTTCGATTAGCACATTTAAAAAACAGCTCTCGTTGGCCAAAGTGGAGGTGCTAACGTTATACAACATTGGTTCATTAGATTAAGTACATACTTAAATAAATACATATAGCCCTCCCTCGGAGGATGCCAAGAAATGCTTGAGAGTAAAGATGAGTTTTAAGTCTCGACTTAAAGGAGTCGATGGAGGGGGCAGTTCTGATGCTGCTGTTCCACAGTCTAGGATCTGCAACCGCAAAGGCACGGTCGCCCCTGAGCTTGTGCCTAGACCGCGGGGTGGTCGATCTAAGGGTCCTGGAGTTGGTGTGGTGGGGGAGCAGACTTTTGAAGGTAGACAAAAGTGCTGGAGAAACTCAGCTGGGTGCAGCAGCATCTAGAATTTAGAATTTAGGAGATTGAGAGGGGATCTTATAGAAACTTACAAAATTCTTAAGGGGTTGGACAGGCTAGATGCAGGAAGATTGTTCCCGATGTTGGGGAAGTCCAGGACAAGGGGTCACAGCTTAAGGATAAGGGGGAAATCCTTTAAAACCGAGATGAGAAGAACTTTTTTTCACACAGAGAGGGATGAATCTCTGGAACTCTCTGCCACAGAAGGTAGTTGAGGCCACAGTTCATTGGCTATATTTAAGAGGGAGTTAGATATGGCCCTTCTGGCTAAGGGGATCAGGGGGTATGGAGAGAAGGGATACTGAGTTGGATGATCAGCCATGATCATATTGAATGGCGAATGGTGCAGGCTCGAAGGGCCGAATGGCCTACTCCTGCACCTAATTTCTATGTTTCTATGGAGCGAAGGAAATAGGCAGCGTTTCGGGCCGAAACCCGGAAGGGTTTCGGCCCGAAACGTTACCTATTTCCTTCCTGAAGGGTTTCGGCCCGAAACGTTGCCTATTTCCTTTGCCCCTTAGATGCTGCTGCACCCGCTGAGTTTCACCAGCACTTTTGACTACCTTCGATTTTCCAGCATCTGCAGTTCCTTCTTAAACAAGCAGACTTTTGATGTAGGTGGGGGCAAGCTCATTAAGGGCTTTGTAGACATAACGGAGGATCTTGAAATTTATTCGAAACCGCACAGTAGGGTGAGCTCTGGAATCTCCGGAGAAACTCAGCGGGTGAGGCAGCATCTATGGAGCGAAGGAATAGGTGACGTTTCGGGTCGAGACCCTTGTTCAGACCGAAACGTCACCTATTCCTTCGCTCCATAGATGCTGCCTCCTCAACCGCTGAGTTTCTCCAGCGTTTTTTGTCTACCTTCGATTTTTTTCCAGCATCTGAAGTTCCTTCTTAAACATTTGTAATCTCGGAAGATTTAGGATTATTGTCGTTATAACTCACCCCGGCCACTCCCCCTTCTCCCCCTCTCCCATCGGGCAAGAGGTACAGAAGTGTGAAAACAAACGCACACCTCCGGATTCAGAGACAGTTTCTTCCCGGGTGTTATCAGGCAACTGAACCATCCTACCACCAACTAGAGAGCGGTCCTGACCTCCCATCTACCTCATTGGAGACCCTCGGACTATCTTTAATTGGACTTTATTCGACTTTACCTTGCACTAAATGCTAATCCCTTTATCCTGTACTAACATAGAAACATAGAAATTAGGTGCAGGAGGAGGCCATTCGGCCCTTCGAGCCTGCACCGCCATTCAATATGATCATGGCTGATCATCCAACTCAGCATCCCGTACCTGCCTTCTCTCCATACCCTCTGATCCCCTTAGCCACAAGGGCCACATCTAACTCCCTCTTAAATATAGCTAATGAACTGGCCTCAACTACCTTCTGTGGCAGAGAGTTCCAGAGATTCACCACTCTCCGTGTGAAAAAAAGTTCTCCTTATCTCGGTTTTAAAGGATTTCCCCCTTATCCTTAAGCTGTGACCCCTTGTCCTGGACATCCCTAACATCGGGAACAATCTTCCTGCATCTAGCCTGTCCAACCCCTTAAGAATTTTGTTAGTTTCTATAAGATCCCCTCTCAATCTCCTAAATTCTAGAGCGTATAAACCAAGTCTATCCAGTCTTTCTTCATAAGACAGTCCTGACATCCCAGGAATCAGTCTGGTGAACCTTCTCTGCACTCCCTCTATGGCAATAATGTCCTTCCTCAGATTTGGAGACCAAAACTGTACGCAATACTCCAGGTGTGGTCTCACCAAGGCCCTGTACAACTGCAGTAGAACCTCCCTGCTCCTATACTCAAATCCTTTTGCTATGAATATCCCATACATGTTATGGTTCAATAGTCCTTTTATTATTACTTGTACCTAGGTAAAGTGAGATTAAGAATAAGAATAAGGGGTCGGCCATTTAGAACGGAGACGAGGAAACACTTTTTCACACAGAGAGTGGTGAGTCTGTGGAATTCTCTGCCTCAGAGGGCGGTTCCCCGGATGCTTTCAAGAGAGAGCTAGATAGGACTCTTAAAGATAGCGGAGTCAGGGGATATGGGGAGAAGGCAAGAACGGGGTACTGATTGGGGATGATCAGCCATGATCACATTGAGTGGCGGTGCTGGCTCGAAGGGCTGAATGGCCTCCTCCTGCACCTATTGTCTATTGAGATTGTTTTGTGTAGAGATAGAGGATAAAGGGAATAATGTCTAGTGTGAAATAACATTTGGTGCAAGTTTTGCAAAGAGATGAGAGGGGGGGGAAGTGTAGTGGAACATAGAGAACAATCCTTCTCTGCTGCATCTTTACTTTAGTTTAAACATACAGCGAGGAAACAGGCCCTTCGGCCCACCGAGCCCGTGCCGACCAGCGATCCCCGCACACTAGCACTATCCTACACACACTAGGGACAATTTACAATCATACCGAAGCCAATTAACTTACAAACCTGCACGTGTTTGCAGTGCGGGAGGAAACCGGAGCACCCGGAGAAACCCCACGCAGGTCACGGGGAGATCGCCCGTAGTCGGGATGGATGGTGGCGCTGTGAGGCAGCAGCTCTACCCGCTGCGCCACTGTGCCACCCCCTAAGTTTTATTATCAAATTAAAATTCTCTGTGATTCTGGTGTGATTCGCTGTGTTCTCTCACCGGATCATGTCTGCACTCTTTGGCACGAGATGTGTGAGAATATTTAATTCCATCACTGGGGAATATCATGCCCAAGAGCACAATATTGCCCTCCGAATTTTTGAAATCCCCTCTCAAGCCTTTGATAGTGTAGTACCTTGCATCCAGTGGTGACTAAATCTGAAAAGAGTGTGTGTTCTCCCCCCACGACGAGCGAAGGGAGATGAGGAGAAGTGGCTGCTCTTTGCACCTTATTAAGATCAGTGTTGCTATCTGTCTTGTGTGCGTAATGGCATTCTATTATAGATTCCTGCTGCTGTAAGCAGTCTCCAGGGTCTGATTGCCCTGGATTAGTTCTGCTGCTCAAATGCAAGCCTGTTTAAATGATGCTCTGTATGTTTCCTGGGGAACGACACCACCTTAATGAGGAACAAAACCATTAGATGCAGAATCTCTGCCCCAAACAATATATTGCATCTCCACAGCGCGGAAAAAGGCCTTTCGGCCCCACCGAGACCGCACCGACCCAGCGATTCCCGCCCAAGTTCCTCCTCAGTGAAGAAAGCGAATGGCATGATGGCCTTTATAACATGAGGAATCGAATATAGGAGCAAAGAGGTCCTTCTGCAGTTGAACAGAGCCCTAGTGAGATCACACCTGGAGTATTGTGTGCAGTTTTGGTCCCCTAATTTGAGGAATGACATTCTTGCTATTGAGGGAGTGCAGCGTAGGTTTACAAGGTTAATTCCCGAGATGGCGGGACTGTCATATGCTGAGAGAATGGAGCAGCTGGGCTTGTACACGCTGGAGTTTAGAAGGATGAGAGGGAATCTCATTGAAACATATAAAATTGTTAAGGACACGCTTAGAGGCAGGAAACATGTTCCCGATGTTGGGGGAGTCCAGAACCAGGGCCCACAGTTTAAGAATTAGGAGTAAGCCATTTAGAACGGAGACGAGGAAACACTTTTTCTCACAGAGAGTTGTGAGTCTGTGGAATTTTCTGCCTCGGAGGGCGGTGGAGGCCGGTTCTCTGGATACTTTCAAGAGAGAGTTAGATAGGGCTCTTAAAAATAGCGGAGTCGGGGGATATGGGGAGAAGGCAGGAACGGGGTACTGATTGGGGATGATCAGCCATGATCACATTGAATGGCGGTGCTGGCTCGAAGGGCTGAATGGCCTACTCCTGCACCTATTGTCTATTGAGATTGTTTTGTGTAGAGATACAGGATAAAGGGAATAATGTTCAGTGTGAAATAACATTTGGTGCAAGTTTTGCAAAGAGATGAAGTGTAGTGGAACATAGAGAACAATCCTTCTCTGCTGCATCTTTACTTCAGTTTAGAGATACAGTGAGGAAACAGGCCCTTCGGCCCACCGAGCCCGTGCCGACCAGCGATCCCCGCACACCAGCACTATCCTACACACACTGGGGACAATTTACAATCTTATTGAAGCCAATTAACTTACAAACCTGCACGTGTTTGGAGTGCGGGAGGAAACCGGAGCACCCGGAGAAAACCCACGCAGGTCACGGGGAGATCGTGCAAACTCCGTACAGACAGCGCCCGTAGCCGGGATGGAACCCGGGTCTCTGGCGCTGTGAGGCAGCAACTCTACCGCTGCGCCACCGTGCTGCCCCTTGGAGATTACAAAGTACTTCAGTGCTGTCTATCGGCAATTCCTTGCTGAAAGTGAGTCCCAATGGTTGTCGCAATTTGCCAACATTCTCTCCCTATCTGCGATTAGCTGATCCCACAGACAGGCTTCATGGAAAAAAAGACGAGAGATTTCACCTATTGATGCCAAAAAAAACGGTGAAACCTGCCATTTCGGGAGGGGAGCCAGCCAATGCGACTCTGTCCTGGGGGCAGTGTTAGGTTGAGGAGGATGCTAGGAGACGGCAAGGTGACTTGGATAGGCTGGGTGAGTGGGCAAATGTTTGGCAGATGCAGTTTAATGTGGATAAATGTGAGGTTATCCATTTTGGTGGCAAAAACGGGAAAGCAGATTATTATCTAAACGGTGGCCGATTGGGAAAGGGGGAGATGCAGCGAGACCTGGGTGTCATGGTACACCAGTCATTGAAGGTAGGCATGCAGGTGCAGCAGGCAGTAAAGAAAGCGAATGGTATGTTGGCTTTCATAGCAAGAGGATTTGAGTATAGGAGCAGGGAGGTTCTACTGCAGTTGTACAGGGTCTTGGTGAGACCACACCTGGAGTATTGCGTGCAGTTTTGGTCTCCAAATCTGAGGAAGGACATTCTTGCCATAGAGGGATTGCAGAGAAGGTTCACCAGACTGATTCCTGGGATGTCAGGACTGTCTTATGAAGAAAGACTGGATAGACTTGGTTTATACTCTCTAGAATTTAGGAGATTGAGAGGGGATCTTATAGAAACTTACAAAATTCTTAAAGGGTTGGACAGGCTAGATGCAGGAAGATTGTTCCCGATGTTGGGGAAGTCCAGGACAAGGGGTCACAGCTTAAGGATAAGGGGGAAATCCTTTAAAACCGAGATGAGGAGAACTTTTTTCACACAGAGAGTGGTGAATCTCTGGAACTCTCTGCCACAGAGGGTAGTTGAGGCCAGTTCATTGGCTATATTTAAGAGGGAGTTAGATGTGGCCCTTGTGGGTAAGGGGATCAGGGGGTATGGAGAGAAGGCAGGTACGGGATACTGAGTTGGATGATCAGCCATGATCATATTGAATGGCGGTGCAGGCTCGAAGGGCCGAATGGCCTCTACTCCTGCACCTAATTTCTATGTTTGTATGTTCCTATCTCTGCTTGGACTATGTGTGGGTGACTGTGTCGCTGCTGGGTGAAGGGGGAGTGGTGACCAATCTTTGATCGGGAACGAGCGATAAATAGACAGTGTGTTCACTATCCTGTAGCTTTTGCCAAGAGTTTAAATGGCACAGATATTTATGTTCCGTGCCAACTGTAAATATATTTTTTACATAAAATAATTCTGCCTGCAGCGCTGTCTGGTTCAGTGCAGGCTAGACAGGTCTACGTTTCTGCTTTCCAGTAGTCTAACTATCAAATGGAATTATATTTGCATCCAAAAAGTCAGGCTTTGAGGATTTGCATATTTTCTGTTTTCTGTCCAAAAATTCCTACGCCATCGAAATGTCCAACCCTGAATATCTTGCAAATTCCTCCTACGATTGAAATATCCTGTCTTTGAACCTAAAGGAGGCAGAGTGCTGGAGTAACTCAGCGGGTCAGGCAGCATCTGTGGGGAACATGGATAGGGATAGGTGACGTTTCACAGGGTGCTGGAGTAACTCAGCGGGTCAGGCAGCATCTATGGAGCTAAGGAAATAGGCAACGTTTCGGGCTGAAACCCATAAGGGTTTCGGCCCGAAACATTGCCTATTTCCAGAAGGATTTCAGCCCGAAAAGTTGCCTATTTCCTTAGCTCCATAGATGCTGCTGCACCATAACTCAGCGGGTCAGGCAGCATCTGTGGAGAACATGGATAGGTGACGTTTCACAGAGTGCTGGAGTAACTCAGCGGGTCAGGCAGCATCTGTGGGGAACATGGATAGGTGACGTTTCACAGAGTGCTGGAGTAACTCAGCGGGTCAGGCAGCATCTGTGGGGAACATGGATAGGTGACGTTTCACAGAGTGCTGGAGTAACTCAGCGGGTCAGGCAGCATCTGTGGAGAACATGGATAGGTGACGTTTCACAGAGTGCCGGAGTAACTCAGCAGGTCAGGCAGCATCTGTGGAGAACATGGATAGGTGACGTTTCACATAATGCTGGAGTAACTCGAGGATGAGTCTCACTCCCTCTTCTCCCCTCTCCCATCAGGCAAGAGGTACTGAGTGTGAAAACGCACACCACCAGATTCACGGACAGTTTAGTCCCAGCTGTTATCAGGCAACTGAACCATCCTATCAAAAACTAATAAGCTATCCTGACCTCCCACCTACCTCTTTGGAGACCCTCGGACAAACATTAATTTGACTTTACTGGACTTTATCTTGCACTGAACGTTATTCCTTTTAACTTGTATCTGTACACTGTGGACGACTTGATTGTAATCGTGTATATTCTTACCAGTGACTGGTTTAGTTTAGAGATACAGCGCGGAACCAGGCCCTATGTTTCGAGACCCGAAACGTCACCTATTCCTTCGCTCCATAGATGCTGCCTCGCCCGCTGAGTTTCCCCAGCATTTTTGTCTACCTCAGATTCCTATTAAATCTTTTCCCCTTCACCTTGAGCGTATGTCCTCTGGTCCTCGATTCCCCTACTCTGGGCAAGAGACTCTGTTCGTCTACCCGATCTATTCCTCTCATGATTATATACTTTCTGCTTGTGCAAAAGGTTCTAAAACAGTTGGTATGGGAGTAGTCGGCACTTTGTGTCCCATTTAGACCCAGGTAGCAGAGTGTCCTTGGCTGAGTCTTCGACGGAGGGTGCAGTGAACTGGCAGCTATTCTGGCCTCGGGACCAGCTACACGCACGTGTTAAATATTTTGCCTAGAACAACATTTTGTGAATCAAAAATGCTGGGCTCCAAATGATGGATGTTATTTGAATGTAAAAACAAATACTAGCGAGGCAAAGTGTGCAAAGGAGATTTAATTTTAACACATACAGCGCGGAAACAGGCCCTTCGGCCCACCGAGTCCGTGCCGGCCAGCGATCGCCCCGTACACTAACACTATCCTACGCACACCTTCCTCCCTCCTTCCCCTCCCCAGCTTCCCCACAGCCTACTGTCTCCGCCTCTTCCTTTCTTCTTCCCCCCCCCACAACCCCCACATCAGTCTGAAGAAGGGTCTCGGCTCCATAGATGCTGCCTCACCCGCTGAGTTTCTCCAGCGTTTTTGTCTACCTTCAATTTTCCCAGCATCTGCAGTTCTTTCTTGACCATCCACACATAGAATGTAAAATAGTATAACACAGGAATAGATGTGCAGGGGCTACTTGTCTGCATAGAGGGACCCTTCTACAGACTGATGAAGGAATTAATCAAAAACGGGTCTCTGGCGCTGTAAGGCCCCTGTCCCACTTAGGAAACCTGAACGGAAACCTCTGGAGACTTTGTGCCCCACCCAAGGTTTCCGTGCGGTTCCTGGAGGTTTTTGTCAGTCTCCCTACCTGCTTCCACTACCTGCAACCTCCTGCAACCTCCGGGAACCGCACGGAAACCTTGGGTGGGGTGCAAAGTCTCCAGAGGTTTGCGTTCAGGTTTCCTAAGTGGGACAGGGGCATGCATAAGTGTGTAACTCTACTGCTGTGCCACCTATTTTATTAACCGTTGCGAATGTTGACTCTGATAGTCGACCAGGATTCTTATATAGTCGACTTTATTCTTCCTTCTGCTATTGTTGAATTTTGTTTCTGTTTTCAGGCCATTTCAGTTGGGACAAATACCTTAAGGAGACGGGAGCTGTGGCTGCTCCTTCATATTGCTTCAAACAGGTAAAAACACCCTTTCCATTGTATTATAGTGTTGTAAGCATGTGTGTGTGTGTCGGCTGAGGTGGTCTACAGTGTACATGGACTCTACGCATCGTATACACTGATGTATTGAAACATGGGTGCAGGAGGAGGCCATTCAGCCCTTCGAGACAGCACCGCCATTCATTGTGATCATGGCTGATCATCCACAATCAGTACCCCGTCTGAGATTCGGGGGGGAGAGAGGAATATCTGAACAGCTGAACACCTTCGACCTACCTGATCTCCCGGTTGCTAAACACTTTAACTCTCCGTCCCATTCCCACACTGACCTTTCTGTCCTGGGACCTCCTCCATTGTCAGAGTGAGGCTAAACGCAAATTGGAGGAACAGCGCCTCATATTTTGCTTTTGGCAGCTTACACCCAGTGGTATGAACATTGACTTCTCTAACATCAAGTAACCCCGGCATTCCCTCTCTCTCTCCATCCCTCCCCCACCCAAGTTGCACCAGCTTCTTGTTCTCACCCAGCAATCAGCGAACAATGGCCTGTTTCCTTGATCACCGTCACTTTTTTTGTGTATCTTTCATTAATTTGTTCTACATCTCTCTCTAACGCTGCCTATATCTCTCGTTTCCCTTTCCTGTGAATCTAAAGGGCCTGTCCCGCTTGGCGATTTTTTGACTGACATATCATGTCACCGACAAATTCGCGGCGTGACCACGTATGGACGCGCGGTGTTTTTTCAAGTGTCGCAACATTTTTTTTCGTCGCCGCTGGATTTTGAAATGTTCAAAATCTTTTGGCGACACCGATATGACGCCGGCAGTTGCCGAAAAAAATCGGCAAGTGGGACAGGCCCTTAAGTAACTGAAGGAGGGTCTCAACCCGAAACGTCGCCCATCCCTTCTCCCCAGGGATGCTGCCTGTTCCGCTGAGTTATTCCAGCATTTTGTGACTATCGCCTGTCCCACTTGCCGATTTTTTTCGGCGATTTTTCTCAGTGTCGCCAAAAGATTTTCAACATTTCAAAATCCAGCGGCGACAAAAAAAAATGTTGCGACACTTGAAAGAAACAACGCGCGTCAAAACGTCGTCACGCCACGTCACGGCGCAGATTTTTCGGTGACCTAATACGTCAGTCAATGATGGCGTGCAGCCACCGAAAAAAATCGGCCAAGTGGGATTACGTTTGACTTTGGTTGACTACATCCATCATAAACGGAACCTCTATTTTTGTTTTCCTCCCTCCCCTCCCCGCGCGCCCGCAGTCGTGCATCCCGCCGGTCAACGAGTTCAAGATCGGGATGAAGCTGGAAGCCAAGGACCCCCGCAACGTCACGTCCACCTGCATCGCCACGGTGGTGGGCATCACCGGCGCCCGGCTACGTCTCCGGCTCGACGGCAGCGACAACAAGAACGACTTCTGGCGCCTGGTCTACTCCTCTGACATCCAGCCCATCGGCAACTGCGAGAGGAACTCCGGGATGTTGCAACCTCCCCTCGGTAAGACCAGCGACAGTCAGTGGAGGCCAATTCACTGGATGTTTTGAAGAGAGATTTCGCTCTGAGGAGCTAACGGAATCGAGGGATATGGGGAGAAAGCAGGAATAGGGGTACTGATTTTGGGTGATCAGTCATGATCATATTGAATGGCAGTGCTGGCTCGAGGGGCCGAATGGCCTCCTCCCGCACCTATTTTCTATGTGTCTATGTCAGTCTACATTCCTTCCTCTGGCTTCACAATTCACAACCCTTCATCCGGGGGCCCAGGGGCATAAGTTCCACTGATTGATTCCACCATGTCAATTATGTGCAGGAAGGAACTGCAGGTGCTGGTTTAAACCAAAGACAGACACAAAATGCTGGAGTAACTCAGCGGGACAGGCAGCATCTCTGGAGAGAAGGCCAATTATGCCATAACGCATGGATAAATATATACTGATCAATGATGAAATAAATTAATAACTGTACTACTCTGCAACGATAGTGGTGCAACCTCAGACACAGTCAGTGTTAGAAACATAGACAATAGGTGCAGGAGTAGAGGCCATTCGGCCCTTCGAGCCTGCACCATTCGTCATTCAATATGATCATGGCTGATCATCCAACTCAGTATCCTGTACCTGCCTTCTCTCCATACCCCCTGATCCCTTTAGCCACAAGGGCCACATCTAACTCCCTTTTAAATATAGCCAATGAACTGGCCCACAGTTGCTGAGGTCAGTGTTGTGCAGTATCCAAGAGCCTAATGGTTGTTGGGAAGAAGCTGTTCTTCAACCTGGAGGCCACGGTTTTCAGGCTCCTGTACCTTCTTCCCGATGGCGGGGGGTGAGATGAGTGCGTGGCCAGGGTCTCTGATGATGCTGGCTGCCTTATTGAGGCCGCGACGCCTGTAGACCCCTTCGATGGTGGGGAGGTCAGTACCTCTGTCCACCACCCTCTCTAGTGTCCGCCATATATTGGGGTGGACATTTCCAGTGGTCAGTGGCTGGAAGGTTGATGGACAGTTTGAAAGATGCTGCTTCTATCGGCCCACCGAGTCCACGCCGACCAGCGATCGATCGCCCGCTCACGCTAGTTCTATGCTATCCCACTTTCTCATCCACTCCCTACACACAAGGGGGCAATTTACAGAGGGGCCCGCACGTCTTTGTGATGTGGGAGGAAACCAGAGCCCCCCCCCTGGGGAAAAACCCCACGCGGTCACAGAGAGAACGTGCAAACTCCACATAGACAGCACCCGAAGGTGAGGATCGATCCAAGGCTTCTGGCATTGTGAGGCAGCAGTTCTACCCGCTGCGGCACCATGCCGCCCATTTGCCTGCATTTGGGGTATTCACTAATCTCAAGTTCGTGAGGAATAGGAGCAGAATTAGGCCATTCGGCCCATCAAGTCTACTCCATGGCTGATTGACTCTCCCTCCTAACCCCATTCTCCTGACTTCTCCCCATAACCTCTGACACCCGTACTAATCAAGAATCTATCAATCTCCGCCTTGAAAAATATCCACTGACTTGGCCTCCACAGCCTTCTGTGGCAATGAATTCCCTCATCATGTATCTGTACACTGTGGACGTCTCGATTGTAATCATGCGTTGTCTTTCCGCTGACTGGTTAGCGCGCAAGAAAAGCTTTTCACTGTACCTCGGTACACGTGACAATAAACTAAAGTGAACTGAATGTATCCCCGTGAAACCTGCCCGAGTAACTTTAAAAGGAAAAATCCACAAGCTATCGTTACAAAAAATGTTTTTTATTTCATACCGGGCAAGGGGACAAGAGGCAGTCGGAGGTTGCTAGAATATTCTGGCAGCTTCTAAGACCACTGATGGAAAACATCTGTGTGAGCACGTGTCACGATGGAATCTCTTGTGATTTGAGAGCTTCATCTTGAGAGGATGGCAGCTGTAATCCCGTTTCTAATAAAGTTAGACACAAAATGCAGCAGTAACTCAGCGGGTCAGACAGTGTCTCTTGTAGAGCAGGAATGGGTGACCACTTGACCCAAAACGTCGCCCATTTTTTTATTTTTAGTTTAGTTTAGAGATACGGCACTGGAGCAGGCCCTTCGGCCCACCTAGCCCGTGCCGACCAGCGATCCCCGCACACCCGCGCTGCCCTTGCATTTTACAATTTTTATCGAAGCCTAAATCTAAATTTTATTAGCTAATTATTTTATTTGTTATTTATGTTATGACATCGGATGGAAGCTGCAGTCCAAATCTCGTTGCACTTATGGGCAATGACAATAAAATATATTATTATTATTATTGTTATTATTAACCTACAAACCTGTGCGTCTTTGGAGTGTGAGATGAAACCGGAGCATCTGGAGAAAACCCACGCAGGTCACGGGGAGAACGTGCAAACTCCGTACAGACACGCACCCGTAGTCAGGATCGAACCTGGGTCTCGACACGAAAACGTCACCTATTCCTTTTCTCCAGAGATGCTGCCTGTCCGGATGAGTTACTCCAGCATTTTGTGTCTATATTTGATGTAATCCGGCATCTGCAGTTCCTTCCTTTAGACATGTTATCCTGGTTCTGGGCGGCAGACTCTAGTGGCACCTCCACCTCTTTAACTGCCCTGGAATAGGGATCAGTTCAGTTTAGTTTATTGTCAGTTTATTTATACTCTCTAGAATTTAGGAGATTGAGAGGGGATCTTATAGAAACTTACAAAATTCTTAAGGGGTTGGACAGGCTAGATGCAGGAAGATTGCTCCCGATGTTGGGGAAGTCCAGGACAAGGGGTCACACCTTAAGGATAAGGGGGAAATCCTTTAAAACCGAGATGAGAAGAACCTTTTTCACACAGAGAGAGTGGTGAATCTCTGGAACTCTCTGCCACAGAGGGTAGTTGAGGCCAGTTCATTGGCTATATTTAAGAGGGAGTTAGATGTGGCCCTTGTGGCTAAGGGGATCAGGGGGTATGGAGAGAAGGCAGGTACGGGATACTGAGTTGGATGATCAGCCATGATCACATTGAATGGCGGTGCAGGCTCGAAGGGCCGAATGGCCTACTCCTGCACCTAATTTCTATGTTTCTATGTCACGTGTACTGAGGTACAGCGAAAAGCTTTTGTTGCATGCTAACCAGTCAGTGGAAAGACAATGCAAGCTGGACAGGGAAGATTTATGTGGATGTCACCAGGAGTCAAGTGCCTGAGCTATAGGGACAGGTTGAGCAGGCTAGGCCTCTATTCCTTGGAGCACAGGAGGAGGAGGGGTGATCTTATAGAGGTGTACAAAACCATGAGATGAATAGATTCAGCAGACCATGGAGTAGTGAATCGAGGACTAGAGGACATGGGTTTAAGGTGAAGAGGGAAAGATTTAATAAGAACCTGAGGAGTAACATTTTCACACAGAGGGTGGTGGGTGTATGGATCGAGCTGCCAGAGGAGGTAATTGAGGCTGGGACTATCCCAACGTTTAAGGGAGTCAAGTGTCAAGAGTTTTATTATCATGTGTCCCGGAGAGTGGTGAATCTCTGGAACTCTCTGCCACAGAGGGTAGTTGAGGCCAGTTCATTGGCTATATTTAAGAGGGAGTTAGATGTGGCCCTTGTGGCTAAGGGGATCAGGGGGTATATGGAGAGAAGGCAGGTACAGGATACTGAGTTGGATGATCAGCTATGATCATATTGAATGGCGGTGCAGGCTCGAAGGGCCGAATGGCCTACTCCTGCACCTAATTTCTATGTTTCTAATTTCTATGGATGGGAGAATGAAATCCTTACTTACTGCAGCACAACAGAATATGTGACGATGTAAACACTGTTTATAACAGGGGAAGAGAAAAAAAGTTGAATAAATAACAAATATAGCAATAATAATATAGTATTTGGCAGTTCAGAGCTTATTTGTTGCAGTGTTTAATAGCCTGATGGCTGTAGGGAAGCAGCTATTCCTGAACCTAGACCTTACAGTATTCAGGCATTTAGTGCAGATGAGAGCATCCCTCGTTCAAGTGTGGATGCAGTGTTGTGAGTGAGATACTGCACAGGAAAATAATCTCTTGCAATCTTCTCTTTTTCAACCGAGGATTTCGACTGAACGCATCTTCGTGGCCCATGTTTTTACTCAAGACTTTGAGCGGAGCAGAAATGGCGCCAGGCAGAATATTTCACAAGGTGGGCATTCTTTAGACTTGAAGGCTTTGTAGATTCCACACTCGCACACATCCCTGACACTTCCCCCAGTGGCCATGGCGAGTGTGATTGAAGGCGTTGTGTCGTAGAGTCATCCAGCATCGGCCCAACTTGCTCACAAGTCGTGTGGTGCCCACACGAGTGTCCCACTAGACACAGTGAACAGATTAGAACCCCAATTCTCTGTGGGACACCATGATCCACTGGAATCAGACTGAGGAGTGCACTCTGGAATTTAGGATGAGAGGGAATCTCATTGAAACATATAAGATTATTAAGGGTTTGGACATGCCAGAGGCAGGAAACATGTTCCCAATGTTGGGGGAGTCCAGAACCAGGGGCCACAGTTCAAGAATAAGGGGTAAACCATTTAGGAGATGAGGAAACACTTTTTCACATACAGAGTTGTGAGTCTGTGGAATTCTCTGCCTCAGAGGGCAGTGGAGGCCAATTCTCTGGATGCTTTCAAGAGAAAGTTAGATAGGGCTCTTAAAGATAGCGGAGACGGGGGATATGGAGAGAAGGCAGGAACGGGGTACTGATTGTGGATGATCAGCCGTGATCATGGTGAATGGCGGTGCTGGACCGAAGGGCTGAATGGCCTACTCCTGCACCTATTGTCTATTGTCTATTAATATCTGTTTCTGTAGCAGCCTGAAGAGGTTGCTGCTCTTACAAAGAGGCGTGTCCTTCCCACTTCCGTTTCCTGACCCCTTGTGTGTTCCTCGATTGAATAATTGAACGATACAGCACAGGGGGAACAGGCCCTGTGACCCACCGAGTCCATGCTGACCATGGTGTCCAAGCTAACTGACCGTCGATCTCCCGCTCACACTAGTTCCATGTTGTCTCCACTCTCCCATCCACTCCCTACACACCAGGGGTACAAGCCCGCACGTCTTTGGGATGTGGCAGGAAACTTGAGCCCACGCGGTCTCAAGGGGAACGTGCAAACTCCACACAGACAGCACCCGAGGTCAAGATCAAACCCGGGTCTCTGACGCTGTGAGGCAGCGGTTCTACCTGCCGCGCCACCGTGCCGCCTCTTAATGCGTTCCATTCTTGCCCTTTCTTAATGGAAGACTTCTCCCAAATTTTGCCCATTGAGTTCCTGGAGTTGGTCGTGAATGGATGAATGAATTCTTTGTTTTGATTACCCAAGGTATGCAAAGAGTGGCCACCTAAAGGGCACCGATAATGTACTCCACGCTGGTCCCTCCTTTGTTCCCCCCCCCACGCCCACGAAGGTCTCCCCACACTGGACCCCCTTTTGCTACGGAGATGTGATCTTTCCTGCCTTGGATGGAGGTCGAGATATCTGCAACGCTACCCGGTAGCGGGTGGTCTGGGTGCGGCCCAGGGTTTGACCCGTGGCGTCCCCTGATCCAGTCCCCTTGTGTCGTACACAGGAGCCGCCATCGCCCTCACAGAACTACTGCAAGGTGGGCATGAAGCTGGAGGCTGTTGACAGGAAGAACCCACACTTTATCTGTCCCGCCACCATCGGGGATGTCAGGGGCTGCGAGGTCCTGGTCACGTTCGACGGCTGGAGGGGAGCGTTCGATTACTGGTGTCGCTACGATTCTGGAGACATCTTCCCCGTCGGGTGGTGTTCGATGACTGGAGACAACCTGCAGCCGCCCGGAGCCAAAGGTAAAACCTGTCTAGACGCCCGTCTAGACCACGGGCTTCCAATGTTTCAATGATGCTCTGCTGAGACATGTGCGGGGAAATGTTTTGCTTTGGGTACAGCCCGATAAAGTCGTACAACGCACCTCAACAGTACACAAGAGTCGCCACGTTTCTGATTGAACAACATAGGATGGCAATAGGCCCTTCGGCCCATCGAGTCCATGCCAACACAAGAGTCACCACATTTCTGCTGCTGCCACAGTTCCAAAGCCACATACAGCTGTGGAGGCCAAGTCAGTGGATATTTTTACAGCAGAGATAGATAGATTCTTGATTAAGATTCAAGATTCAAGTGAGTTTATTGTCATGTGTCCCTAATAGGACAATGAAATTCGTGCTTTGCTTCAGCACAACAGAACACAGTAGGCAGTGACTACAGAACAGATCAGTGTGTCCATATACCATTATATAAATATATACACACACATGAATAAATAAACTGATCAAGTGCAAATAATAGATAATGGGTTATTAATGTTCAGAGTTCAGTGCAGGTGTCAGGGGTTACGGGGAGAAGGCAGGAGAATGGGGTTAGGAGGGAGAGATAGACCAGCCGTGAATGAATGGCGGAGTAGACTGGACGGGCCGAATGGCCTAATCCTGCTCCTGTCACGTATGAAGTCCGTGACAATGATAAGACAAGTTTGGGTGGTCCGGTAGCAAGACAGCAACTCAATATCTATACATATCTATACATTTGTAAATTCCACAAATGTGTCATAAGGAAGGATAGAAATGTCAAAGTGGTTTCAGGGCAGCACGGTGACGCAGTGGGTAGAGTTGCTGCCTCACAGCGCCAGAGGGCCAGGTTCGATCCTGACCTCGGGTGCTGTCTATGTGGAGTTCCCACATCCCAAAGTCGCACGTGCGGGTTTGTAGGTTAATTGGTCCTCTATAAATTGCCCCCTCGTGTGTAGGGAGGGGACGGGAAAGTGGGACAACATAGAACTAGGGTGATCGATGGTCGGCATGGGCCGAAGGGCCTGTTGCCATGCTAGGTTGTTCATCAGCTCTCTACAGACTTCACCGCCCGCTTGGGTTCTGATCCGGGGGGTGTCTGAAGAGTTAACATCTTCCATTCTTTAATTCGGAGTCAGCCGCAGTTTTAACGATGTGATGACTGTGGTAATGCTCTGGAAAGTGATATCGTGGGGCACTGGTTTGGATTGGGGAAATTCTCGCAGGGCCCTGCTTGTGATTTACGGTGTAGGGTTTAATTGTGGGTTACTAGTGCCAACACCGTTAACAATCGAACTGTGCGACTCGCTGGAATGTCGAGAGCTTGTCTCAGTTACACAAGGATTGTGGACATTAATCTTGCAAAATGCACAACTACAGTTGTGCTGAAGAAACATAGAAACATAGACACATAGAATTAGGTACAGGAGTAGAGGCCATTCGGCCCTTCGAGCCTGCACCGCCATTCAATATGATCATGGCTGATCATCCAGCTCAGTATCCCGTACCCGCCTTCTCTCCATCCCCCCGATCCCTTTAGCCACAAGGGCCACATCTAACTCCCTCTTACATATAACCAATGAACTGTGGCCTCAACTACCCTCTGTGGCAGAGAGTTCCAGAGATTCACCACTCTCTGTGTGAAAAAAAGTTCTCCTCATCTCTGTTTTAAAGGATTTCCCCCTTATCCTTAAGCTGTGACCCCTTGTCCTGGACTTCCCCAGGGGTGGATTGGACTTGAAGCCCTTCTGTGGGTGAGGTGGTGTCTCCATGCAATGCAGTGAAATACACTCCCTGGCATTTGTGTTTCAGAAGGAACTGCAGATGCTGGAAAAATCGAAGGTAGATAAAAATGCTGGAGAAACTCAGTGGGTGAGGCGAAGGAGCGAAGGAATAGGTGACGTTTCGGGTCTGAAGAAGGGTCTCGACCAGAAACGTCACCTATTCCTTCGCTCCATAGATGAAAGACTCACGAAAGAAGGAATGGGTGACGTTTCGGGTGGAGACCCTTTTTCAGTCGGTAGAGTTGCTGGGTTTGATCCTGACTACAGGTGCTGTCTGTATGGAGTTTGCACCATCTCCCTGTGACCATGTGGGTTTTCTCCGGGTGCTCCGGTTTCCTCCCACACTCCAAAGGCATGCAGGTTTGTGGGTTAATTGCCTTCGGAAAAAATTGTAAATTGTCCCTGGAGTGAGTGAGTGTAAGTGTTTGTGGGGATCGCTGGGCAGTGCGGGCTCGGTGGGCTGAAGGGCCTCCTTCCATCCTGTATTCTTGAACTAAACTGCTCCTCTCTCAAAACCATCCCAGTTCACCACATCTTTCTGCCCAATGAGTTCTCCCCAAAGGACTTCCATCTTGGAACTACCTCCTTGAATCCCACCACCAAATCTCTCCTAGTCAATGTGTTGTGATATAATCTCCATTGCACAGTTCCTTGAGCATCTTCTCCTTTGATCTGTCCTTTTCACACCTTGCCCTTCCACATATCTCTAGTTTCCCTCTCTTGCTCTGTCTGAAGAAGGGTCTCGACCCGAAACGTCACCCATTCCTTCCCTCCAGAGATGCTGCCTGACCCGCTGAGTTACTCCAGCACTTTGTGTCTATCTTCGGTGTAAACCAGCATCTGCAGTTCCTTCCTACACATTTTGTGAGATACGTATGAGGAAGCTCAGTTAATCCTCGCCATCGTTGATTTCAGACGCTGGAAGGCCATGTTTCAGCGGTATTAGACACTGGTGAGGCCACATTTAGACTATTGTGTTCATTTCTGGGCACCATGTTATAGGAAAGATGTTGTCAATCTGGAAAGGGCATAAGGAATATTTACAAGCACGTTGCCAGGCTGAGCTCTAGGGCAGGCCAGGACTTTATTCCATGGAGCACAGGAGGATGAGGGTGATCTTATAGAGGTGTACAAAATCATGAATGGAATAGATCGGGTTGATGCCCATTTTACACAGAGTCGGGGAACCAGGAACCAGAGGACATAAGTTTAAGTTCCTAGACTAGGGGGTCGGCAACCTACAGCCCAGGGGCCAGATGCGGCCCAGGGGCCGGATGCGGCCCGTTAACCCGAAATCAGCCGGCCCGCAGGCGTTTTTTTTTTTTTCAATTAGTTTTTGCGACCTAGCCGCTACAGCCAGTCCTGGGGCAAGCGAGGGATCTGGCCGCTACAGCCAGTCCCGGGGCATGCATGCAACCTGCGAACTGCAGCTAGATCCACGGCAGGCTAGGGATCTGGGAATTGCAGAAAAATAATTGAAAAACACGTGAAAACGACACCAAGTGTCACACTAGTTAGTATGATTTTTAGTATGTATTATTACTAATTTAGACAATAGGTGCAGGAGAAGGCCATTCGGCCCTACAATGTGATCATGGCTGATCATCCCCAATCTGTACCCCGTTCCTGCCTTCTCCCCATATAGAAACATAGAAACATAGAAATTAGGTGCAGGAGTAGGCCATTCGGCCCTTCGAGCCTGCACCGCCATTCAATATGATCATGGCCGATCATCCAACTCAGTATCCCGTACCTGCCTTCTCTCCATACCCTCTGATCCCCTTAGCCAGAAGGGCCACATCTAACTCCCTCTTAAATATAGCCAATGAACAGGCCTCGACTACCCTCTGTGGCAGAGAGTTCCAGAGATTCACCACTCTCTGTGTGAAAAAAGTTCTTCTCATCTCGGTTTTAAAGGATTTCCCCCTTATCCTTAAGCTGTGACCCCCTGTCCTGGACTTCCCCAACATTGGGAACAATCTTCCTGCATCTAGCCTGTCCAACCCCTTAAGAATTTTGTAAGTTTCTATAATCCCCTATATCCCCTATAATCCCTACTATATCCCCTGACTCCACTATTTTTAAGAGCCCTATCTAGCTCTTTCTTGAGTTAGTATATTTAGTTAGTATATTACCTCTATTTATTAACTATGGCGATAGATGTGGCCTGCCAACCGGTCACACACGTGACTCCTGGTCCTGATGCAGAACAAGGGTGCCGACCCCTGCCCTAGACGCTCCCATTACAGGAAGCATCCTCCTCATCTATTCTACATTGTACAATGTATCTTGGATCCAATTTTCTTTGTTAAAACAAGCCATGTTAACTGATGACACCAGAGGTAATGGCTTCCTGGACTCTACTGACAGATGTTCATACTGTAATTGATATGGGCAGAATTAGGCCATTCGGCCCATCAAGTCTACTCCGCCATTCAATCATGGTTGATCTATCTCTCTCCCCCCCCAACCCCTTCTCCTGCCTTCTCCCCATCGCCCCTGGCATCAGATGTTTGTACACATCTGCCGCTGGTTTCCAGTCTGACATCTGCAATGTTTGCCAGCCCAGAAACCTCACTGAGTGACAAATTAGACACAAGGAACTGCAGACGCTAGATTGCAAAAAAAAAGACACAAAATGCTGGAGTAACTCAGGGTCAGGCAGCATTTCTGGAGAACTAGGAAAATGTAATCTATCCATGTTCTCCACAGGTGTTGCCTGACCCGCTGAGTTACTCCAGCACTCTGTGAAACATCACCTATCCATGTTCTCCACATATGCTGCCTGACCTGCTGAGTTACTCCAGCACTCTGTGAAACGTCACCTATCCATGTTCTCCACATATGCTGCCTGACCCACTGAGTTACTCCAGCTCTGAGTTACTGTTCTCAGCACTTACTCCAGTGAAACGTCACCTATCCATGTTCTCCACATATGCTGCCTGACCCGCTGAGTTACTCCAGCACTCTGTGAAACGTCACCTATCCATGTTCTCCACATCTGCTGCCTGACCCGCTGAGTTATGGTGCAGCAGCATCTATGGAGCTAAGGAAATAGGCAACATTTTGGGCCGAAATCCTTCTGGAAATAGGCAACGTTTCGGGCCGAAACCCTTACGGGTTTTGGCCTGAAACGTTGCCTATTTCCTTAGTCCATAGTGCTGCCAGACCCGCTGAGACTCCAGCACTCTGTGAAACGTTATCCATGTTCTCCACAGATGCTGCCGGACCCGGAGTTACTCCAGACTCTGTGAAATGTCACCAATCCATGTTCTTCACAGCTGCTGCCTGACCTGCTGAGTTACTCCAGCACTCTGTTAAACGTCACCTATCCATGTTCTCCACAGATGCTGCCTGACCCGCTGAGTTACTCCAGTACTCTGTGAAACGTCACCTATCCATGTTCTCCACAGATGCTGCCTGACCCGCTGAGTTACTCCAGCACTCTGTGAAATGTCACCAATCCATGTTCTCCACAGATGCTCCCTGCCCCGCTCTCTTCCGCCATCACTCTGTGAAACGTCACCTATCCATGTTCTCCACAGATGCTGCCTGCCCCGCCGCTGAGTTACTCCAGCACTCTGTGAAACGTCACCTATCCATGTTCTCCACAGAGGCTGCCTGACCCGCTGAGTTACTCCAGCACTCTGTGAAACGTCACCTATCCATGTTCTCCACAGATGCTGCCTGACCCGCTGAGTTACTCCAGCACTCTGTTTCTTTTTGTAAAGTTGCAAATTCAGGGTCTACAAGACTTATCCCCCTTTTTAAAAAAATGTTCATTTATGAAGAAATAACTGAACAGCAGTCCCGACCTGAAACGTCACCTATCCAATGATACTGCTTGGTGCACTGTTACTCCAGCACACTTTGTCGTTTTTTTTTTGTTGTAAACCAGCATCTGCAGTTCCTTGTTTCTGCAACTTAATAGCAGATTTGTATAAATGGTGTTTTGGCTTCTGGCCTGTTGCATGCTTTCAGTAAAGTTCCAGCGGGACTTTTAACGTTGGATTAAGAGGCGCGGGGGGGGTTGTGTCAGAGGAGGGATTGGCCGGTAACATCAAGGGAGTTTTCACTAAACGTATATAAACAGCGAAAGGACTGTCGGAAGAAGGGTGAGTCTGATGAAGGATTAAAAAGCAGATCTTGTAGAGTCGGAGGGAATGAGGCTGGGCCTGATGCCAGAGGAATGCAGCATTGTAAATGTTCCACTCTTATGAGTAATAAAAATTAAATTAGGAACAGGCCGCTTGGCCATTGATCGCGCTCTGTTATTCAATAAGGTCGGCACGGTGGCGCAGCGGTAGAGTTGCTGCCTCACAGCACCCGAGATGCGCGTTCGATCCTGACTACGGGCGCTGTCTGTACGGAGTTTGCATGTTCTCCCCATGGACCTGCGTGGGTTTTGTCCAGGTGCTCCGGTTTCCTCCCTCATCCCAATGACATGCAAATTCGTAGGTTAATTGGCTTCTGTAAATGGTGTGTGTGTGTGTGTGTGCGCGTGTGTGTGTGTGTGTGTGTGTGTGTGTGTGTGTGTGTGTGTGTGTGTGTGTGTGTGTGTGTGTGCGGCTGGGGACATTACCCCTGCTCACCCTCTCACCGGTCTTTGCTCCTCACAGCCGACATCTCCAGCGGCTTCACCCCGGTTACAATGAGCGTTGAACGTTTGGGTGGATTCAAGTTCTAGGAGCAGAATTAGGCCATTTTGTGGACGATCGGCCATGATCACATTGAATGGCGGTGCTGGCGTGAAGGGCCGAATGGCCTACTCCTGCACCTGTTGTCTATCGGCCCATCAAGTCTACTCCGCCATTCAATCATGGCTGATCTATCCTTCCCTCTCAACCCCATTCTCCTGTCTTCTCCCCGTAACCCTGACACCCTAACCACTAACCTGACAATCTTCACCTTAAGAATAAGGAGTAAGCCATTTAGAACGGAGACGAGGAAACACTTTTTCCTCACAGAGAGTGGTGAGTGTGTGGAATTCTCTGCCTCAGAGGGCGGTGGAGGCCGGTTCTCTGGATACTTTCAAGAGAGAGCTGGATAAGGCTCTTAAAAATAGCGGAGTCGGGGGATATGGGGAGAAGGCAGGAACGGGGTACTGATTGGGGATGATCAGCCGTGATCACATTGAATGGCGGTGCTGGCTGGAAGGGCCGAATGGCCTACTCCTGCACCTATTGTCTATTGACTCCTCTATGAGATCTCCCTCAAGCCTCATTCAAGATACAAGATACATTTAATTGTCATTTGGACCCCTTGAGGTCCAAACGAAATGCCGTTTCTGCAGCCATACATTACAAACACATAGACCCAAGACACAACATAATTTAAACATAAACATCCATCACATCGCTGTGATGGAAGGCCAAAATAAACTTATCACTGTCTCTCTTTCCCCCCCCCCCCCCCCCCCCGATGTCAGAGCAGGTTAGATTTCCCTTGAACTTAAATCCACGGAGTTGCTAAAATCCAATGTTGGTGTCTCTCCTGATCTACCTGCTTCACTTTAGTCTGCGGCCACTCGCCACAGAGCCACCTGCTTCATCAATCACACCCACCTTCCTTCAACATTCGTGGGAAGGAACTGCAGGTGCTGCTTTCAACCGAAGATAGACACATAAAAGCTGGAGTAACTACCCCAATGACTTGCCCTCTACAGCCATTTGTGACAAAGATTCACTAAACTCTGACTAAAGAAATTCACGCTCACATCCCCTGTAAAGGACATCCTTTAATTCTGAAGCTGTGCCCTCTGGTCCTGGACTCTCCCAGTAGACGCCCTGTGGTCTGCCAAAAACTATTTCCCCCCCCGAGAATTTGATGCATTTCTTGGTCATCATCCTCGATAAGTGTTCACAGTTTTGTGATCTCGCCCACTGAGAGTTGTCTTGAGGCCCATTATTTTGGAAAGGAGCTAAACCACAAGCTTACAAAGGCATGACCCTCTCACTGTGAAACTGTGCACAGAATCTACAGGGCCCTGACTGTCACAGCTGCGTAGAACCTCACCACCATCTGAGTTACTCCAGCACTCTGTGAAACGTCACTTATCCATGTTTCCCCACAGATGCTGCCTGACCCGCTGAGTTACTCCAGCACTCTGTGAAACGTCACCTATCCATGTTCTCCACAGATGCTGCCTGACTCGCTGAGTTACTCCAGCACTCTGTGAAACGTCACTTATCCATGTTCTCCACAGATGCTGCCTGACCCGCTGAGTTACTCCAGCACTCTGTGAAACGTCACCTATCCATGTTCTCCACAGATGCTGCCTGACCCGCTGAGTTACTCCAGCACTCTGTGAAACGTCACCTATCCATGTTCTCCACAGATGCTGCCTGACCCGCTGAGTTACTCCAGCACTCTGTGAAACGTCACCTATCCATGTTCTCCACAGATGCTGCCTGACCCGCTGAGTTATGGTGCAGCAGCATCTATGGAGCTAAGGAAATAGGCAACGTTTTGGGCCGAAACCCTTCTGGAAATGGGCAACGTTTCGGGCCGAAACCCGGAAGGGTTTCGACCCGAAACGTTACCTATTTCCTTAGCTCCATAGATGCTGCCTGACCCGCTGAGTTACTCCAGCACTCTGTGAAACGTCACCTATCCATGTTCCCTACAGATGCTGCCTGACCCTATCCATGTTCTCCACAGAGTTACTGAGTTACTCCAGCACTCTGTGTCTTATTTTTTGTCGGGCCCCTTCTTCAGACTGATTTTTTGGGGGAGGGGGGTTAGAAAGCTGAAGAAAGAAGGGGAGAAATCAACTTGGACATATCCATGTTCTCCAGAGTTAGACACAAAATGCTGCAGTAACTCAGCGGGACAGGGATCATCTCTGGAGAGAAGGAGTGGGTGACGTTTCAGGTTGAGACCCTTCCTCAGACGAGGTAAATCTCCAGAGATGCTGCCTGACCCGCTGAGTTACTCCAGCACTTTTTGTCTTGTAAACCAGCACCTGCAGTTCCTTGTGTCCACATGGACATGTCCATGTTCAAGAGGTTCATCTGCAGACTGCCATCCGTGTTTCCGAACCTTCTGTTAATGAAGTTCTTCTGAAGTGTAAATGGTGGCCGCGCTGTATAATAAGCCCGTGTCAACCTGCATAGTCAGTGTGCCTAGTTACTGGATGGTCTGTGCTTCCGTGGTGTAGATTGAAGGGTGATTATTGCCACCATGTTAACCTCCAAACCTGTTCATCTTTGGAGTGTGGGAGGAAACCGGAGCACCCGGAGAAAACCCACGCAGGTCACGGGGAGAACGTGCAAACTCCGTACAGAGAGCACCCGTAGTCAGGATCGAACCCGGGTCTCTGGCGACTCTACCGCTGCACCACCCAAATGCCCCAGCCCCACTTAGGAAACCTGAACGGAAACCTCTGGAGACTTTGCGCCCCACCCAAGGTTTCCGTGCGGTTCCCGGAGGTTGCAGGTGGTTGCCGGAGGTTGCAGGTAGTGGAAGCAGGTAGGGAGACTGACAAAAACCTCCGGGAACCGCACGGAAACCTTGGGTGGGGCGCAAAGTCTCCAGAGGTTTCCGTTCAGGTTTCCTAAGTGGGGCAGGGGCATTACACTGTGGCCTGTTTACCAAGTCACAGTTTCCCAGCCCGGAAGAGATGATTTAAAGAATCAACAGTAAAGTTGCTTCTCAATTATCCCATTGAAGTTCGCCCTCGATCTTCAGGCAACAGATGACTATCTGAACATCTGGAACAATTCTCCATTTATCTCTTCCTTGCGATCGGCCCATCAAACAGTCAGAGTTTTGGGCCCTGACTCCAAGTGGTGGAGTTACATCACAAGCCTTTAGTGCAGTCTCTATTTCCTTAGTTGAGAATCCTGTTTTATCACCGCTAAACCTTTGGCAATTTGAAATGATAATTTCTCTTGAGGCGTTCAAGGAGGAACTGCAGATGCTGGAAAATCGAAAGGTACACAAAAAAGCTGGCGAAACTCAGCTGGGGTGCAGCAGCAGCATCTATGGAGCGAAGGAAATAGGCAACGTTTCGGGCCGAAACCCTTCTCTTAAGGCATTGCTTTCTGAAAGTTTTACTCCAGTTGTAGAACTTCAGTCAAGGGCAGACACAGGTGGTGGTGAATCTGTGGAATTCATTGCCACAGACGGCTGTGGAGGCCAAAGCAGAGCGATATTTTTAAGGCGGAGATAGATAGATTCTTGTCTAAGAAGGAACTGCAGATGCTGGAAAATCGAAGGTAGACAAAAAAGCTGGAGAAACTCAGCGGGTGCAGCAGCATCTATGGAGCGAAGGAAATAGGCAACGTTTCGGGACGAAACCCTTCCGGGTTTCGGCCCGAAACGTTGCCTATTTCCTTGCCTATTTCCTTCCGGGTTTTGGCCCGAAACGTTGCCTATTTCCTTAAGGGTATCCCCGAAACGTTGCCTATTTCCTTCCGGGTTTCGGCCCGAAACGTTGCCTATTTCCTTCGCTCCATAGATGCTGCTGCACCCGCTGAGTTTCTCCAGCTTTTTTGTGTACCTTAGATAGATTCCTGGGTAGTACGGGTGTCAGGGGTTATGGGGAGAAGGCAGGAGAATAGGGGTGAGCAGGGAGAGTTCGATCAGCCATGATTGAATGGCGGAGTAGACACTATGGGCCAATCGGTTGAGACATCTCCAGTTCAGCCAACACCTGTGGGTAAGCCCTCTACTGCTGGTGTATGCCCCTCTTGGTGGAAATAGGGACAAATAGTGGCGAGTCTGTTCTTCCACACCTGGAGGCGAGCTTCAGTTGGTGTGGTTTCCAATGGGGCGACACTGGTTAGGGAAGCTGGTACAGGATTTTAAGTTGGGCCGAAGGGCCCACGTTGACAGTCATTTGCAGGCGGGGATCTTGGCTCGTCCAGCCGGCCGGCAGCGTGAGGAATATCACTCGCCGGATGTGAAGTGGAGAGCCAGTGCCAAGATGTACAGAGTGCCTCTCTCCAGCCTGACTTGCTACTAATTGCTTTGGACAAAGTGCAGCCCGGCCTGAATTAAACCTGGAGCGGTTCCAGCTCCGATCTCATTACATCCAAGCAGTCTTATTCCTTGTAATATTAAGAAGAAGGAGTAAGCCATTTACAACGGAGATGAGGAAACACTTTTTCCCTCACAGACAGTGGCGAGTCTGTGGAATTCTCTGCCTCAGAGGGCGGTGGAGGCCGGTTCTCTGGATGCTTTCAAGAGAGAGCTAGATAGGGCTCTTAAAGATAGCGGAGTCAGGGGATATGGGGAGAAGGCAGGAACGGGGTACTGATTGGGGATGATCAGCCATGATCACATTGAATGGCGGTGCTGGCTCGAAGGGCCGAATGGCCTACTCCTGCACCTATTGTCTATTGTCTAGTGACTCCTCTATAAGATCTCCCTCAAGCCTCATTCATAGAAACATAGAAACATAGAAATTAGGTGCAGGAGTAGGCCATTCGGCCCTTCGAGCCTGCACCGCCATTCAATATGATCATGGCTGATCATCCAACTCAGTATCCCGTACCTGCCTTCTCTCCATACCCCCTGATCCCCTTAGCCACAAGGGCCACATCTAACTCCCTCTTAAATATAGCCAATGAACTGTGGCCTCAACTACCCTCTGCGGCAGAGAGTTCCAGAGATTCACCACTCTCTGTGTGAAAAAAGTTCTTTCTCATCTCGGTTTTAAAGGATTTCCCCCTTATCCTTAAGCTGTGACCCTTCAGGTTAGATTTCCCTTGAACGTAAATCCACGGAGTTGCTAAAATCCAATGTTGGTGTCTCTCCTGATCTACCTGCTTCACTTTAGTCTGCGGCCACTCGCCACAGAGCCACCTGCTTCATCAATCACATCCACCTTCCTTCAACATTCGTGGGAAGGAACTGCAGGTTCTGCTTTCAACCGAAGATAGACACATAAAAGCTGGAGTAACTCAGCGGGACAGGCAGCATCTCCGGGGGGAAGAAATGGGTCACGTCTCAGGTCGAGACCCTTCTTCAGACTGAGCTTCAGGGGCAAAGGGAAACGAGGGATATAGACGGTGATGTAGTGAGATATAGAACAAATAAATGAAAGATATAGATTGTGAGTGTGTTTGTTGTCTCGTTGTCTGTAACTCGTTCTCACCGAGTCCACGGCTTACAACGGCCTGTCCCCTTTATCATTGCTACTTTTTTGCAAATCTTTCATTTATAGGACTGAGTGTATGTGGCTGAGTGTACGTGTAACTGCGTGCGTGCGTGAGTGTGTGTGCTTGCTTGTATCTGAGTGTGTGTGTGTAAGCTTGCATGAATCTGAGTGTATGTGTGTGGACGCGTGTGTGTACGTGTGTTTGTGCATGTGGAAGCGTGTGTAGCGTGTGTGCGTGTGAGCATGTGTAAGTGCGTGTGTGTGCATGTGTAAGCGTGTGTGCGTGCATGTGTGTGTGTGTAAGCGTGTGCGTGCGTGCACGTATGTGCGCGTTTGTGCATGTGTGAGCGTGCGTGCGTAAGCGTGTTTGCATGCGTGCGTGCATGTATGTGCGTGTTTGTGCATGTGTGAGCGTGCGTAAGCGTGTGCGTGCGTGTGTGTGCGTGCATGTGTGAGCGTGCGGGTGAGCATGTGTAAGCGTGTTTGCATGCATGTGTGCATGTATGTGCGTGTTTGTGCATGTGAGCGTGCGTGCGTAAGCGTGTTTGCATGCGTGCGTGTGTGTATGCATGTATGAGCGTGTGTGTGCATGTGCGTGTGAGCGTGTGTAAGCGTGTTTGTGTGTGCGTGCATGTGTGTGCGTGTGCGCGTGTCTGCTCCAGCCGGGCTGTGGTGAGGTGATCGGCTGTAGTGGGGGCTATTTCACCACTGCTCCACATCCAGATGTGTGACACATCTGCACGCTGCTCCCTGCACCGAGCAACAATGATCCACACACCCCTGGGAGCGGCTGTAAACCTGCCTGCATCTCCAGCCAGATGTTGGCTGTATTTATGATTCGTCACATTTCCAGCTGTGCTTTGCATGAGGGGGAGGGAGGGAGGGGGAGGGAGAGTGAAGAAGGAGGAGGAGAGAGAGAGAGAAAAGGGGGGGGAAGAGGATAAGGGAGAGAGAGAGGAGGATAAGGGTGGGAGGGGGGGGAGAGAAGAGAGGGGAGCGGGCAGGGGGAGAGAGAGGGGGAGGAGAGAAGAAAGGAATGGGCATAGGAGGTCGGAGAGAGGCAGAGGGTGGGGGAGGGATGGGGAGCCGAGATTTCTGTGTGACAGTTGCCCGGCACTTGAATTACAATTGCAGAGTTGATGACGCTATCAGGAGGAGTCAGTGAGGAACTGCTGACAGGAAGGTGCCCAGGTCTAGTCCATTACCTGCCTGGGTCTGCGGTGACTAGCCGTCTGAGCTACAGCTGATCGGTGTGTGTGTCTGTGTGTGTCAGGATCTGTGGAGGAAGCTTTGCCAGGAGCTCTGTGAAATATACAATGTGGCCAGCGGTTTACTATTTGAAAGGTAATGCCGACTCCGCTCATTCTAAGTCTTTCGTTTTTAAAAGCTTTTTTTTATTTGGGTCGATTTTGTTAATTGTACTGTTCCAATAACTCGTGTCAGTCCCAGTGTTAACCATTTAGGTTCTGGTAAAGGCACTAAGATAACTTTGGCATTAGTACAGAACATAAAACAGTGCAGACAGATGCTGCCTGACCTGCTGCGGTAAATCCCTGTCCCACTGTACGAGTTCATTCCAAGAGCTCTCTCGAGTTTAAAATCAAAATCAAATTCGTGGTAAGCACGGAGAATGAACGTAGCGGGTACGTCGGAGCTCGGGGACGTCTATTAGCGGCTCGTAACGCTAACGGCGGGTACTCGGGAAGACTCGCTAACGGCAGGTAAGCACGGGAAGACTCGTGAAGATTTTTCAACAGGTTGAAAAATGTCCACGAGAGCCCCGAGTACCGACGAGTGGCCATTACCGTAAATCTCCGAGTTCAAATCAGGGCAAACTCGGGAGAGAGCTCTTGGAATGAACTCGTACCGTGGGACAGGGGTTTTACTCCAGCATTCTGTGTCCATTCCGCTGTTCAATCATGGCTGGTCTATCTTTCCCTCTCAACCCCTGTCCAGGGGCCACAGGTTTAAGAATAAGGGGTTAGCCATTTAGGACGGAGATGAAGAAAACCTTTTTCACACAGAGAGTGGTGAGTCTGCGGAATTCTCTGCCTCAGAGGGCGGTGGAGGCCGGTTCTCTGGATGCTTTCAAGAGGGAGCTAGATAGGGCTCTTAAAGATAGCAGAGTCAGGGGATATGGGGAGAAGGCAGGAACGGGGTACTGATTGGGGATGATCAGCCATGATCACGGTGAATGGCGGTGCTGGCTCGAAGGGCCGAATGGCCTACTCCTGCACCTATTGCCTATTCTCCTGCCTTCTACACGTAAGCTTTGACATCCTGTTATCGGGCAACTGAACCATCCTACCACAGCTAGAGAGCGGTCCTGAACTACTATCTAACTCTTTTAAGACCCTCAGACTACGTTTGATCGGACTTTGCTGGCTTTACCCTGCACTAAACATTATTCATGTTATTCCCATTGTCACGGGACTGCAGATGTTGGTTGAATCTGTAGATAGACACAAAACGTTGCAGTAACTCAGCGGGACAGGCAGCGTCTCTGGAGAGAAGGAATGGGTGATGTTTCGGGTCGAGACCCTTCTTCTGTCTGAAACTTCACCCATTCCTTCCCTCCAGAGATGCTGCCTGTTCCACAGAGTCACTCCAGCCTTTTGTGTCTATATACCCTTTATCCTGTATCTGTACACTGTGGACGGCTCGATTGTAATCATGTATTGTCTTTCCGCTGACTGGTTAGCACGCAACAGAAGCTTTTCACTGTACCTCGGTACACGTGACAATAAACTAAACTAAACTCAACTCATCCTTACTAGAGACTGTTAAAACAATCTGTAGCCTGACATTGAACAAAGAGTAATCTTTGGTACAAAGTGCAGGAGTAACTCAGCGGGTCAGGCAGCATCTATGGAGAACATGGATAGGTGACGTTTCACAGAGTGCTGGAGTAACTTAGCGGGTCAGGCAGCTTCTGTGGAGAACATGGATAGGTGACGTTTCACAGAGTGCTGGAGTAACTCAGCGGGTGCAGGCAGCATCTATGGAGCTAAGGAAATAGGCAATGTTTCGGGCAGAAACCCGCAAGGGTTTCGGCCCGAAACGTTGCCTATTTCCAGAAGGATTTCGGCCCGAAAAGTTGCCTATTTCCTTAGCTCCATAGATGCTGCTGCACCATAACTCAGTGGGTCAGGCAGCATCTGTGGAGAACATGTATAGGTGACGTTTCACAGAGTGCTGGAGTAACTCAGCGGGTCAGGCAGCATCTGTGGAGAACATGGATAGGTGACGTTTCACAGAGTGCTGGAGTAACTCAGCGGGTCAGGCAGCATCTGTGGAGAACATGGATAGGTGCCGTTTCACAGAGTGCTGGAGTAACTCAGCGGGTCAGGCAGCATCTGTGGAGAACATGGATAGGTGACGTTTCGGGTCAGGTCCCTTCTTAAGAAAGTCTGAAACGTGACCAACCCATGTTCTCCAGAGATGCTGTCTGGCCCACAAAATTACTCCAGCGCTTTGAGTTCTTCTTTTGTAAACCAGCATCTGCAGTTCCTCATTTCTACAGGATGCCAAGTGTAGGGTGAATTTACTGACTCTGTGACCCAGGGTTGGGGAACCAGGAACCAGAGGGTATAGGTTTTAAATTGAGAGGGGGAAGGGCCTGTCCCACTTGGGCGCGTGGTGTCGCGCGCGTGGCGTGTGGCGAGGCGTGGTGGCGTATGCAGTGATATGCGGTGCCTCAGGATGTTGGAATGCACAAAATCCTTGCTCGCCACGTGGTTGCGTATGCCTTGCGCACGCTGACGTTCTGACGGCGTACGTGTAGCGTGTGGTGGCGCACGAACGTTGTCTATGCCAATTTATTATGCGCCACGAGCGTCAACGTTCGTAACCATGCGCCGCCCGGACACCGTCGGCACGTCGTTTGCGCGTCATTTGAGCGCCGCACCACGTGCCCGCCCGGGTATAAAGCCAGCGCAGTTTTGAAATGTTTTCACTGGGAGAATCCTCGCCACGGAGATCGGACTAAATACGAACGACATTGCAAATGGCTCCCGAAAGAAGCGGCGCCCTCAAGAGCACTTGGCGCGCGACTGTCGTACCGCTAGACGGTTTTCACGCGACTCGTACGTCAGTCACTGCCGGCCAAGTACGACTGGCCCTGAAAGGTTCAATAGGAACCTGAGGGGCAACTTTTTCTCTCAGAGAGTGGAACAAGCTGCCAGAGTAGGTAGTTGAGGCAGGTACTATACTGGGGTCACCATTGTACCTCCCACATGTAGTTTAGTTTAGAGATACAGCACGTAAACAGGCCCTTCGGCCCACCGAGTCTGCGCTGGCCAGCGATCCCCGCCAATTAACCTGCAAACCCGCTCCTCTTTGGAGTGTTGGTGGAAACCGGAGCACCCGGAGAAAACCCACGCAGGTCACGGGGAGAACGTGCAAACTCCACACAGATAGTATCCATAGTCGGGATCGAACCCGGGTCTATGGCACTGTGAGGCAGCAACTCTACCGCTGAGAATGGTGCAGAGAAAGTAATTTAAAGTTGCGAGGGACTTTTATGCATTGAAAACCTCTGCCGGGACATGTGGGAATGTTGACTCTCGGCAGACATAAAGAGCTGGAGGAACTCAGCGGAACTGGCAGCATCGGAAGAAGGGTCTCGACCCGAAGCGTCACCCATTCCTTCTCTCCAGAGATGCTGCCTTGTCCCGCTGAGTTACTCCAGCTTTTGTGTTTTTCTTCGGTTTAAACCAGCACCTGCAGTTACTTCCTACAGGTAATGTTGACTGTCACGGCAACATGGTTCCATGCTTCACTGTCTGGCAATCCTTGGTTTCACTCTCAAGACTATATTTGCCTGTGTTCTCCCTCCCTTACTAATGGTGCATTAATGTGGAACCAGCCCCGTGTTGCACTTTACATCTGACAGCTTCATTGTGAAAGTCACTCAATTCACAGAGTGTAGCATCTAATGGCAAACACAAGTGTGTGTGTGTGTGTGTGTGGAGTGTGTGTGTGGAGTGTGTGTGTGGAGTGTGTGTGTGGAGTGTGTGTGTGTGTGTGTGTGTGTGTGTGTGTGTGTGTGTGTGTGTGTGTGTGTGTGTGTGCGCGCCTTTATCTGAGTGTGTGTGTGTGTGTGCCTGAGTGTGAGTGTGGAGTGTGTGTGTGTGTGTGTGCGTGTGTGCGCGCGCCTTTATCTGAGTGTGTGCGCACGCGCCTTTATCGAACCCGGGTCTCTGGCGCCGTGAGGCTCTCTACTGCTGCGCTGCCCCATCTGTTTAAACCTAATGCAGATACTTTGTTTTGAAACCACCTGTTTTATCCAAAGACCTGTCAGTGTGAGTCTGCACAGATTCTGTGCTAACATGAGGACTGCAATGTAAACTCCAGGCTCCAAATAGGCCCCAAACCTTCTCCTTTACTGAGTGCTGTGTTTACATACCTGCTGGGCTGTGGCAAGTAACAATAGTTCTATTGCACGACATTTGACAATAAACGACACTGGACTAACTTCTCTCTCTCACGACGTAACCTTTCAACTTTGTTAGCTTTGTTCTGCTCATTGCAAATCCTTGAAGTTTAGTTTAGTTTAGAGATACAGTGCTGAAACAGGCCATTCGGCCCATCGAGTCCGTACTGACCAGCGATCCCCGCCCATTAACACTATCCTGCACACACTAGGAACAATTTATATTGATGCCAAGCCAATAAACAAGTTCGGTATTCCGACTGCACATGCCCAGGTCATAGGTCACTCCCGATAAACATTCTCGCAACTGTGCTGCTGCGAGTGTACAGGCCTGCGCTTCATCCGTAGTCAGGATTGAACCCGGGTCTCCGGCGCTGCAAGCGCTGTTGAATTGCTACTGGACCGTCCCCGTCCCCTCCCGAGTGTTCCATCCCTGTCCGGGGGCGGCTGGAGATGTCTGGGGTGACCCTGGACTGGCGGGACATTGGCCCGGAGCAGTGGAGTTAGCGCTACTTCTCCGCGCTGGCTGTAATGCTGGGCCCGCCACTGCAGCAGCTACTCGACAGCGCTTGCAGCACCGGAGACCCGGGTTCGATCCTGACTACGGATGAAACGCACGTCTGTATTCATGCAGCAGCACACTCGCCCGGAATGTTTATCGCCAGTGACCTTTGACAACTCCCATGATTCCTTGCATTTTTTCGGAATACCGAACTCGTTTATTAACCTGCGAACCTGCACGTCTTTGGAGCGCGGGAGGAAACCGAAGATCTGGGCGAAAACCCACGCAGGTCACGGGGAGAACGTGCAAACTCCGTACAGACAGCACCCGTAGTCGGGATGGAACCCGGGTCTCTGGCGCTGTGAGGCAGCAGCTCTACCCGCTGCGCCACCGTGCCGAGTGTGTAGGATAGAACCAGTGTACGGAGGATCGTTGGTCGGCTTGGACTCGATGGGCCAAAGGGCCTGTTTCCATGCTGTATCTCTCAATTAAAAGTATCAATAATGGGAGAGTTCCTTGCTGCTTATTTGTGCAAGATGAGGTAACAATGGGTGTTCACCTCAAGCTGTTTTGCTGCATTTAAATGCAGAATAACTGAAGTTTATGAGGATATTATGCCACAAATATTCATATACCTGCAGGCAAACAAATTATAATTGCAAATTAATCACCTTAAAATATTTTCTTATATAAATGTGGAACTGTTCCAGGCCAGTTATGGGGCTTTTACTTCAATTGGACTTTACCCAGTCTATTGCAGCATATGATATGGTTTTGTTATGTTGGTCAGCATGGGACAGTTTGGCTGAATGGCCTGTTTCTATGCTGCTTGACTCTGTAACTTGATTTCATGCAACGTACAAGCTGGGATCGTACAACGTTCCCAACCTCCTGAACTGTGAGAAACTCCACGTGCTGGAGAATACACAGGCCGGCACGGTGGTGCAGCGGTAGAGTTGCTGCCTCACAGCGCCAGAGACCCGGGTTCCATCCCGACTACGGGTGCTGTCTGTACGGAGTTTGTACCTTCTCCCCGTGACCTGCGTGTGTTTTCCCCGGTTTCCTCCCACATTACAAAGACGTACAGGTTTGCAGGCTAATTGGCTTGGCAAAAATTGTACATTGTCCCGAGTGTGTGTAGGATAGTGTTAACGTGCGGGGATTGCTAGTCGGCACGGACTCGGTGGGCCGAAGGGCCTATTTCTGCGCTGTATCTCTAAACTAAACTAAATTAAACTGGGGGCAATTTACGAAAGCCTACAAATTAACCGACAAACCTGAACGTCTTTGGAGTGTGGGAGGAAACCGGAGCACCCGGAGAAAACCCACGCAGGTCACGGGGAGAACGTGCAAACTCCGTACAGACAGCACCCGTAGCCGGGATGGAACCCGGGTCTCTGGCGCTGTGAGGCAGCAACTCTACCGCTGCGCCACCGTGCCGCCGACTCTATGACAGAAGGAATCTTTGAGGAGAGTGTGAGTGTGAGAGTGAGTGTGAGAGTGAGTGTGTGAGTGTGAGAGTGAGTGTGAGAGTGTGTGAGAGAGTGCGAGTGAGTGAGAGTGAGTGTGAGTGAGTGTGAAAGTGAGAGCAAGAGTGAGAGTGAGTGTGTGAGTGAGTGAGTGTGAGAGTTAGTGAGTGTGAGTGTGAGAGTGAGTGTGGAGTTTTGTGGGTGAACCGGACACTCCGAGTTTCCGAGTTTGCAATACGCGGTGAATGTTTGGAGCCGGGAATATTGAACGCATTTCTCCAGCAACAGCCTTGCAATCACCTCAGTGCACATGGAGACACTGTAGAGGCTGTTTATACACATGGGGAGGATTGGAAAATGCCTTTGGCTCATTCCTGAGATACTTCTGAGTGTATACACCATGACTCGAACAAGCCGGCTGTCTGCTAACTGCCAAAACATACACAAAACAAAGTTGTTCCATGAAAAATGGTAAAAGAGCTGGAATTGTAAAGATTAGATGTGTAGGAAGGAACTGCAGGTGCTGGTTTAAAGCGAAGATAGACACAAAATGTTCGAGTAACTCAGCGGGACAGGCAGCGTCTCTGGTGAGAAGGAATGGTGACGTTTCGGGTCGAGACCCTTTTCTACAGGGCTTCTTCAATCCGTTACTCTAGCTTTTTGTGTCTATCTTTGATTCTTCCTGCAGCACCTCACACAGCTGTGAGTTCAGACTAAAGAAGAGTCTCGACCCGAAAAGTCACCCATTCCTTTTCTCAGAGATGCTGCCTGTCCCGCTGAGTTACTCCGGCTTTTTGTGTCTGCCTCCTTCAAGATTCAAGAGAGTTTATTGTCATGTGTCCCTGATAGGACAATGAAATTCTTGCTTTGCTTCAGCACAACATAGAAACATAGAAATTAGGTGCAGGAGTAGGCCATTCGGCCCTTCGAGCCTGCACCGCCATTCAATATGATCATGGCTGATCATCCAACTCAGTATCCCGTACCTGCCTTCTCTCCATACCCCCTGATCCCCTTAGCCACAAGGGCCACATCTAACTCCCTCTTAAATATAGCCAATGAATTGGAAAACTACCCTCTGTGGCAGAGAGTTCCAGAGATTCACCACTCTTCTGAGTGAAAAAAAGTCCTTCTCATCAGAACATAGTAGGCATGAATACAGAACAGATCAGTGTGTCCATGATATAAATATATACACACACATGAATAAATAAACTGGTAAAGGGCAAATAACTGATAATGGGCTATTAATGTTCAGAGTTTTGTCAGAGCCGAGTTTAATAGCCTGATGGCTGTGGGGAAGTAGCTATTCCTGAACCTGGTCATTGCAGTCTTCAGGCTCCTGTACCTTCTACCTGAAGGTAGCGGGGAGATGAGTGGTGTGGCCAGGATGGTGTGGGTCCTTGATGATACTTCCAGCCTTTTTGAGGCAGCGACTGCGATAGACCCCCTCCTTGAAGTTAACGTTGCGAAATGCACCACAAACTCATTGATGACAAAACCGTTGTGGTTTTCCCACCGTGACACCAGGAATCTTTTCTTTAAAGAAGTGATTGACGTGAATGTGGCGGTCACGGTGGAGCAGCGGGTAGAGTCGCTGCCGCACAGCGTCAGAGACCCGGGTTCGATCCCGACTACGGGCGCTGTCTGTACGGAGTTTGTACCTTCTCCCCGTGACCTGCGTGGGATTTTCTCCAGGTGCTCCGGTTTCCTCTCACACTCCAAAGACGTGCAGGTTGGTCGGTCAACAGGCTCTGCTAAAAATTGTAAATTTCCCCCAGTGTGTGTAGGATGGCGTTAGTGTGCGGGGGTCGCTGGTCAGCACGGACTCAGTGGGCCGAAGGGCCTGTTTCCACACTATTGTTTAAGAGGGAACTGCAGATGCTGGAAAATCGAAGGTACACACAAATGCTGGAGAAACTCAGCGGGTGCAGCAGCATCTATGGAGCGAGGGTTTCGGCCCGAAACGTTGCCTATTTCCTTCGCTCCATAGATGCTGCTGCACCCGCTGAGTTTCTCCAGCAATTTTTGTCTACCTTTGTTTCCACACTGTATCACAAAACTATACTATTTTTTAAATAATTTTTACCAAAGCCAATTAACATCTTTGGTGTGTGGGAGGAAACCTGAGCACCCGGAGCAAACCCACGCGGTCAAGAGAGACAAGAGTGTTTTATTGTCATATATCCCAGATAGAACAATGCCTTTCTTACTTCTAGTAGCCATGGTATTTATATCTGGTGGCAGTGTTGTGTATCTAGTGGCCATGATGTGTATCTATAACCATATAACAATGACAGCACGGAAACAGGCCATCTCGGCCCTTCTAGTCCGTGCCGAACAACTTACTCCCACCTAGTCCCATCTACCTGCACTCAGACCATTACCCTCCATTCCTTTCCCGTTCATATACCTATCCAATTCATTTTTAAATGATAAAATCGAACCTGCTTCCACTGGGAGCTCATTCCACACAGCTAACACTCTCTGAGTAAAGAAGATCCCCCTCATGTTACCCCTAAACTTCTGTCCCTTAATTCTGAAGTCATGTCCCCTTGTTTGAATCTTCCCTATTCTCAAAGGGAAAAGCTTGTCCACATCAACTCTGTCTATCCCTCTCATCATTTTAAAGACCTCTATCAAGTCCACCCCTTAACCTTCTGCGCTCCAGAGAATAAAGACCTAACTTATTCAACCTATCTCTGTAACTTAATTGTTGAAACCCAGGCAACATTCTAGTAAATCTCCTCTGCACTCTCTCTATTTTGTTGACATCCTTCCTATAATTGGGCGACCAAAATTGTACACCATACTCCAGAATTGGTCTCACCAATGCCTTGTACAGGCATTGGTGAGACCAGTTCTGGAGTATGGTGTACAATTTTGGTGGCCATGGTGTGTATCTGGTGGCCCTATATTTGTGGCTAGTGGCCATATTTCATGGCTAGTGGCCTTGGCATGCCTGTAGTGGCCATGGTCCATGGCTTGTGGCTGAGGCAGCGCCCCGTGTCGGTAGTGGGGTACAGAATCGTCCGGAGGGGTGCGGGGTTTTTGCGTGCAAGTTGGCCTTTAACGTGTCTCCCGGTTTATTGTTTGCCCGTAGCCGTCATTCCCAAGAGCCTGCCGGTGTCGGCGGAGGAGGAATCTGAGAAGCAGAGCATGCAGGTGCTGGTGAAGGGCGTGTCGGACACGCTGGCCGGACACCGTGGCCGCAAGCCCGGCCGGAAACGCAGCCGGACGGGACAGGCGGGCGACGGCAAGGCGGAGACGCAAAGCAGCCCCGTCCCTCCGGCCGCCAAACCCCTGGAGCCGCTGAAACTCCCAAAGAAGAGAGGTCCGAAACCTGGCAGTAAGGTGGGTGAGGAGGAGGAGGAGGAGGAGAGTCGGGGTCTGAGGAAGGGTCTCCACCCCAAACGTCACCCATTCCTTCCCCCCAGAGATGCTGCCTGTCCCGCTGAGTTACTCCGGCATTTCTGGACCAGGAAGGAGGCCAGTTCATTGGCTATATTTAAGAGGGAGTTAGATGTGGCCCTTGTGGCTAAGGGGATCAGGGGGTATGGAGAGAAAGCAGGTACGGGATACTGAGTTGGATGATCAGCCATGATCATATTGAATGGCGGTGCAGGCTCGAAGGGCCGAATGGCCTACTCCTGCACCTAATTTCTATGTTTCTATGTTTCTAAGCTGGGTTGGGTTAGACAACCCTCCACGTTCAACTACCAGCTCATACACAGGCAGCATCTCCGGGGAGAAACATAGACAATAGGTGCAGGAGGAGGCCATTCGGCCCTTCGAGCCAGCACCGCCATTCATTGTGATCATGGCTGATCATCCCCTATCAATAACTCCACTAGCCCCTAGAGCTCTATCTAACTCTCTCTTAAATCCATCCAGTGACTTGGCCTCCACTGCCCTCTGTGGCAGGGAATTCCATAAATTCACAACTCCCTGGGTGAAAACATTTTGTCTCACCTCAGTCTTAAATGGCCTCCCCTTTATTCTAAGACTGTGTGTGGCCCCTGGTTCTGGACTCGCCTAACATTGGGAACATTTTTCCTGCATCTAGCTTGTCCATAATTTTATATAGAGAAGGAACGGGCGACGCTTCGGGTCGGGACCCTTTGCCAGACCGATGGTCAGGGGAAAGGGAGAGGAGAGATATTGGCGGTGATATGGAGAGATACAGAACAGATGAAAGAAAGATATACAAAAGCAGTAATGATGATAACGGAGACCAGGAAACGGGCCATTGTCAGCTGTGGGCCGGGTGAAAACCAGTTACAGACAACGAGATTGAACAAGACGACTTCAGAGGGTGGGGGAGGGGGAACGGAGGGAGGGGATTTGAAGTTAGAGAAGTTAATGTTGATACCGCTGGGGTGTAAGCTGCCCAAGCGAAATATGAGGTGCTGTTCCTACAATTTGCGCTTGGGCCCCACTCTGACAGTGGAGGAGGCCCAGGACAGAGAGGTCAGTGTGGGAATGGGAGGGGGAGTTGAAGTGTTTGGCAACCGGGAGATCGGGTAGGTTGAACCAAACGATCGCGCGGTTTACGTTTGGGTCTCGCCGATGTAGAAGAGTCCACATGCGTAGCCCGGTTAGACGCACCGCTGTTCACCGCTCACTGTCTCGTTCTGTCTGGCGCTTTGATCTTGCAGCGGAAACCACGAGTCATCCAGAGCCCCGTGCCGACGTCACCGACCATTAGCACCCCGGAGCCGGACACCAGCACCGTCCCCCACGATGCAGCCACCATCCCCAGCACCACCATCATGCAATCCCCAACAGGTGAGCTAACGCAGTAGCTAGCAACTGCGGCAAAGATAGACACTGGACTAACTCAGCGGGACAGGCAGCATCTCCGGAGAGAAGGAATGGGTGACGTTTCGGGTCGAGACCCTCCCTTCTTCGTCAGGGGGGAGAGGGAGACGCAGAGATAAGGAAGGGTGAGATGTGAAAACGAAAGATCAAAGTAGATGGAGATCAAGGAAAATGTAGAAGAGATCATTGTCAGCTCGGGGAAGGTGGCATAGAGAATAGGTGCAGGAGTAGGCCATTCGGCCCCTCAAACCATTCAATATGATCACGGCCGATCATCCAAAGATGAAATGTGATCGGCAGGACAGTCGGACAGCCTCCGTGCTGGGGAGAAATGAGGCAGTTTCAGGGGGGGGGCCTCATTGAAATGTACCGAATAATGAAAGGCCTGGATAGAGTGGATGTGGAGAGGATGTTTCCACTAGTGGGAGAGTCTAGGATTAGAGGGCACAGCCTCAGAATTAAAGGACGTTCCTTTAGAAAGGAGATGAGGAGGAATTTAGTTCTTCTTGCGTGTGGCGTGCACAGTCTGAAGTTGTAGGACAACTTGTTCTATTTGATCTTATTTGATTGTGCATGCCGGGTTGATTGCATTCGTCGAAACAGGGCGGACCCCGTGAAGGTTGCAATCTCCCACCCCAGGAATTTAGTTAATGGGGTTAGGAGGGATAGATGGAATGTAAGTAAGTAAGTAAGTTTATTGGCCAAGTATTCACATACAAGGAATTTGCCTTGGTGCTCCGCCCACAAGTAACAACATGACGTACAGTGACAGTTACAAATGATTCAGAAAACACTAAACATTAATAATAATAAAACATGAATGATAAAACACCATTGATCAAGCATGTGAACCAACAAAATACCAGATCCAATGGAGGCTACAGATTTTTGGCTGTTGAGTAGAGCTACTCCTCGTGGATGAAAACTGTTTTTATGTCTGGCTGTGGCAGCTTTGACAGTCCGGAGTTGCCTTCCAGAGGGAAGTGATTCAAAGAGTTTGTGGCCAGGGTGAGAGGGGGGGTCAGAGATGATCTTGCCCGCTCGCTTCCTGGCCCTTGCTGTGTACGCCGGGTTGTTGAGTAGATGGGCCGAATGGCCTGGTTCTGCTCCTATGACCTTGTGAATGTGGCTCTGGAGGGTGACGGCATTTTTCTCTGCTCTTGTGTCCACGCGCAGTGTGCGTTTACTTGAACAAGAACGGCAACGCTGGCCCGCACCTGGACAGGAAGAAGGTCCAGCAGCTGCCCGACCACTTTGGGCCGGCACGTGCGTCGGTGGTCCTCCAGCAGGCCGCGCAAGCCTGCATCGACTGCGCCTACAATCAGAAGGTGGTCTTCTCCTTCCTGAAGCAGGGGCACGGCGGGGAGGTGATATCAGGTGAGCGTGCAACTCCCCACGTCCGTCAGCTCTCTGTTGATGATGAGAAACATAGAAAATAGGTGCAGGAGTAGGCCATTCGGCCGTTCGAGCCTGCACCATTCGCCATTCAATATGATCATGGCTGATCATCCAACTCAGTAGTGCAGCAGTAGCTATGGAGTGAAGGAAATAGGCAACGTTTCGGGCCGAATCCCGAAGGGGTTCGGCCCGAAACGTTACCTATTTCCTATGCCCTAGCTTTCATAGAAACATAGAAAATAGGTGCAGGAGTAGAGGCCATTCGGCCCTTCGAGCCTGCACCATCCGCCATTCAATATGATCATGGCTGATCATCCAACTCAGTATCCCGTACCTGCCTTCTCTCCATACCCCCTGATCCCCTTAGCCACAAGGGTCACATCTAACTCCCTCTTAAATATAGCCAATGAACTGTGTGGCCTCAACTACCCTCTGTGGCAGAGAGTTCCAGAGATTCACCACTTTCTGTGTGAAAAAAGTTCTTCTCATCTCGGTTTTAAAGGATTTCCCCCTTATCCTTAAGCTGTGACCCCTTGTTCTGGACTTCCCCAACATCGGGAACAATCTTCCTGCATCTAGCCTGTCCAACCCCTTAAGAAGTTTGTAAGATAAACATGGACAAAAATGCTGGAGAAACTCAGCGGGTGGGGCAGCATCTACGGATCGAAGGAACAGGTGACATTTCAGGTCCGACTCACCCCCACATCAGTCTGAAGAAGGGTCTCGACCCGAAATGTCACCTATTCCTTTGCTCCATAGATGCTGCCTCACCCGCTGAGTTTCTCCAGCATTTTTTGTCTACCTTCAATTTTTTCCAGCATCTGCAGTTCTTTCTTAAACAATTTAATTCCCTTTCTCTGTGCTGCCTCCTCAGCTACATTTGACCACGAACAGCATACGTTAAACCTGCCGGCTGTGAACAGCGTGGTCTACGCCTTGCGCTTTCTGGAGAAACTCTGCCACAGTCTGCGGTGCGACAACCTCTTTGGGAACCAGCCGTTCAGTCAGTGCAACCCAGCCAACCACAACGTCTGTGACTACGAGAATGATCGCTTCATGCCAGGTAACAGATAGCATCCGGAGGAAGAAGAAGGGTTTCGGCCCGAAACGTTGCCTATTTCCAGAAGGGTTTCGGCCCGAAATGTTGCCTAAAGTCTACAGAGGTTTCTGTTCAGGTTTCCTAAGTGGGACAGAGGCATTAAGGAAATAGGCAACGTTTCGGGCCGAAACCCTTAAGGGTTTCGGCCCGAAACGTTGCCTATTTCCTTCGCTCCATAGATGCTGCCGCACCCGCTGAGTTTCTCCAGCACTTTTGTCCACCTACAGTGTACAGATACCTGATATGGGAATAACATTTGGTGCAAGATAAAACAAGTAAAGGCAATAGGTGCAGGAGTCGAGGCCATTCGGCCCTTCAAGCCAGCACTACCAGATTCAGATTCAGATTCAATTTTAATTGTCATTGTCAGTGTACAGTACAGAGACAACGAAAAGCATTTAGCATCTCCCTTGAAGAGCAACATAGCAAACGATTTGAATTTTAAAAAAAATAGTAAGTGTCCGGGGGGGGGGGGGGGGGGGGGGGGGGTGGTGATTGGCAGGACCCGAGGTAGCGTTGTTGAGTAGAGTGACAGCCGCCGGAAAGAAGCTGTTCCTTCCATACAATGTGATCATGGCTGATCATCCACAGTCAGTACCTTCTCCCCGAAACCCCAACTCTGCTATCGATCAAGGATAGTCAGAGGGTCACCAAAGAGGTAGATAGCTGCAGAGGGTAGTTGAGGCCAGTTCATTGGCTATATTTAAGAGGGAGTTAGATGTGGCCCTTGTGGCTAAAGGGGATCAGAGGGTATGGAGAGAAGGCAGGTACGGGATACTGAGTTGGATGATCAGCCATGATCATATTGAATGGCGGTGCAGGCTCGAAGGGCCGAATGGCCTACTCCTGCACCTAATTTCTATGTTTCTATGTTTCTATAGTAGTTCAGCACAGCTCTCTGCTTGTAGTGAGATGGTTCAGTTGCCTGATAACAGCTGGCAGTGGCCGGGGTGTGACTGGTCCTTGATGATGCTGCTGGCCTTGCCGAGGCAGCGTGAGGAGTCGATGGAAGGGAGGCTGGTCTGTGTGACGGTCTGGACTGCGTCCACAATTCTCTGTAGTTTCTCGTGGTCTTGGACGGAGCTGTTCCAAAACCGTGCTATGATGCGTCCCAAGAAAATGCGTTCTACGGCGCATCTGTAGAAGTTGGTGAGAGTTGGGGACATACAATACAATACAATACAATACAATACAAATTTATTATCATTTGAGCCCCAGTGAGACTCAAACGAAATGTTGTTTCCACAGCCATACAAACAAAGACACTGTCTTACAGACATACACATAATTAAATTCACACAAACATCCATCACAGTGAAGCCACTGTGATGGAAGGCAAGTCTTTTCTCTCCCCTGTTCTCCGTGTCTCTCCCGATGTCCAAGCCCCAGGCGGGCGATGATGAGTCCCACGGCCATTTTAGGCCGCGCGGGGCGATTTACGGCCCCGCTCCCGGTCTGAAAGTCCAAGGTTGGAACCCCCACGGGCGATGGTGAGTCCCACGGCCATGAAGCCGTGCCGGGTGATGTACTGTCCCGGTCCGGGTTGTTCCAGCCGTGACACCGGCTGGAGAAGTCGCGTTGCGGGTGCTCCGGGAAGCGGTCTCTCTCTCTCTCTCTCCTGACCCGCGAGCTCCCGATGTCCCCGGTCCACCGGACCTGCGGCTGCGTTGCTGGAGCCTCCGAGCCCCAGGAGTCGAGCCGCAGCAGCGAGTTGCCGCCGCTAACCAGCTCCCGAGGCAGGCCACCCCCCCGACGATGGTGAGTCCTTGATCCGCAGCTCCGCAGTCTCCCGAGCCCCCGGGTCGTTCAGGTTGGAGGCTGCTCCACGGTGCTAGGCCCCAACGACAGCCGAGACCCGACAGGGAAAAAGTCGGGTCTCCCGGACAGGGAAGAGATTTAAATAGTTTCCCCCCCCCCCCCCGGAGCTGTTCCACATTTAACACGTTTAAAAATACTATTAAAAAACACCAAGCACTACATTTAACTAGACAAAAAATTAAAAAAAGACAGACAGGCTGTAGGGGCCGCTGCAACGGGTGAGTCGCGCCGCCAGCACATGCCGAACTTCCTACGCCTCCTAAGGAAGTGGAGGTGTTGGTGTGCTTTCTTGGTCATCGCTTGGACATGGCTGGCCCAGGCCAAGTTGCTGGTGATATTCACTCAAAGCATTCAACCATGTCCACTTTGGGGCCGTCGATAGAAGGTGTGTAACATAGAAACATAGAAATTAGGTGCAGGAGTAGAGCCATTCGGCCCTTCGAGCCTGCACCGCCATTCAATATGATCATGGCTGATCATCCAACTCAGTATCCCGTACCTGCCTTCTCTCCATACCCTCTGATCCCCTTAGCCACAAGGGCCACATCTAACTCCCTCTTAAATATAGCCAATGAACTGTGGCCTCAACTACCCTGTGCGGCAGAGAGTTCCAGAGATTCACCACTCTCTGTGTGAAAAAAGTTCTTCTCATCTCGGTTTTAAAGGATTTCCCCCTTATCCTTAAGCTGTGACCCCTTGTCCTGGACTTCCCCAACATCGGGAGCAATCTTCCTGCATCTAGCCTGTCCAACCCCTTAAGAATTTTGTAAGTTTCTATAAGATCCCCTCTCAATCTCCTAAATTCTAGAGAGTATAAACCAAGTCTATCCAGTCTTTCTTCATAAGACAGTCCTGACATCCCAGGAATCAGTCTGGTGAACCTTCTCTGCACTCCCTCTATGGCAATAATGTCCTTCCTCAGATTTGGAGACCAAAACTGTACGCAATACTCCAGGTGTGGTCTCACCAAGACCCTGTACAACTGCAGTAGAACCTCCCTGCTCCTATACTCAAATCCTTTTGCTATGAACTCAGCAACCATAGCAACGTAACCAGCAAACTCCCAGAGAGCCAGGGAAAGGAAACTTTGCATTGTTTCAATAAACAGCTGCGCGGCACGGTGGCGCAGCGACAGAGACCAGGGTTCGATCCCGACTAGATAAAATGTTCAAGAAGGAACTGCAGATGCTGGAGAAACTCAGCGGGAGAAACTCAGCAGGTGAGGCAGCATCTATGGAGCGAAGGAAATAGGCAACGTTTTGGGCCAAAACCCTTCTTCAGACTGACTACGGTCCCGATCCCGACTACGGGTGCTGCCTGTACGGAGTTTGCACGTTCTCCCCGTGACCACGTGGGTTTTCGCTGAGATCTTCGGTTTCCTCCCACACTCCAAAGACGTGCAGGTTTGTAGGTTAATTGGCATTGGTGTAAATGTAATAATTGTCCCCAGTGCGTTCGTGTTTTGCGAGTGTAAGTGCGCGGGGATCGCTGGTCGGCACGGACTCGGTGGGCCGAAGGGCCTGTTTCCGCGCTGTATATCTGAAACTAAAGCTGTTCATCTTTCCCCAGGGAAATATGAATGGGCCGGGAGAGGTGTTCAGGGCCATGAAAGAAGGACTAAGAGGTACACATCAGATGCCCTACCCTACAGTGCTCCACTATCGCCCAAAGTGTCCAAAACTGACCAGCATCCCTGTGAAGGTAAGTTTGATGCCAATGTGAGAAGCTGGGGGGTAACCAGAGCACCCGGAGAAAACCCACGCAGGTCACGAGGAGAACATACAAACTCCACACAGACAGCACCCGTAGTCAGGATCGAACCCTGGTCTCTGGCGCTGTGAGGCAGCAACTCTATCGCTGCGCCACACCAGTTTTGATGAATACGGTTCTGATTATCAGTCAGGGGCGGCAAGGTGGCGCAGCGGTAGAGTGGCTGCCTCACAGCCCAGGAGACCCAGGTTCGATCCCGACTACGGGTGCTGTCTGAACGGAGTTTGCACGTTCTCTCCGTGACCAGCGTGGGTTTTCTCCGAGATCTTTGGTTTTCTCCCACACTCCAAAGACGTACAGGTTTGTAGGTGAATTGGTGAATGGTGAAAAATATGTAAATTGTCCCCAGTGTGTGTGTGTGTGCGTGTGTGCGTGTGTGTGTGCGTGTGTGCGTGCGTGTGTGTGTGCGTGTGTGTGTGTATGTGTGTGTGCGCGCGTGGATAGGGTGGCGTGTGTGTGTGTGTGTTGGTGGTGGCGGCCCGGAAGCGGGTCCCGCACGGTATCTCTAAACTAAACTAATGCTGGATGGTTTCTTGCCCCCAGGGGAGACATTCATCCTTGAGGACGGACACCCAGGCCCCGCGGACCACCGCCTGGACCCCATGGATTCTGCCATGAACTCCATAACGCCCACCAGCCCCATGAGTCGCAACTCCAAGGAGTTCCGATCGTACCGGTCGCTGCAACACTCGATGAGCCTCACGCAAACCGGGGCCGCCTCCTTCCACCGACACAGCTCTGGAGGTAACGTTTCACACCGCAGCCTAAAGCAGGGGCCGGCAACCTGCGGCCCCTGGGCCGGCAACCTGCGGCCCCCGGGCCGGCAACCTGCGGCCCCCAGGCCGAATGCGGCCCATCGCCCGTAATCATCCAGCCCGCCGAGCGCCGACGAGCTCTGGCCGTACCGCTTCCTGCGCAAAGCCACCGGCGCACCGTCTGTGAACACGTTTCACAAAGAACTGCAGCTGCTGTAAAATTCGACGGTAGACAAAAATGCTGGAGAAACTCAGCGGGTGAGACATGCAAGGACCGCACGAGGCTGCCTCACCCCTGCTGAGTTTCTCCAGCTGTTTTGTCTACCTTCTGCGAACGTGTGATTTGATGCCTGCCATCCCGGGGCGGGATCCATGTGTACACACGTGATAGATGTGACCCGCCATCCACTCACAGACGTGCGTCCCGGCCCCTACGCAGAACAATGCTGCCGACCAAACAGATCAGACATTACCGAAGAGAGACACAAAATGCTGGAGTAACTCAGCGGGACGGGCAGCATCTCTGGAGGGAAGGAATGGATGACGTTTCGGGTCGAGACCCTGCTTCAGACTGGATATTACCGTCCATGAAAACAATCCAGTCAGAGTCGACAGCAAAGGTACAGAGTTCAGAATAAAGAATAGAATTTCCCTCTCCCCTGACTCTCAGTGTGAAGAAGGGTCTCGACCCAAAACGTCACCCATTCCTTCTCTCCAGAGATGCTGCCTGTCCCGCTGAGTTACTCCAGCATTTTGTGTCTATCTTTGGTTTAAACCAGCATCTGCAGTTCCTTCCTGCACAGAATACAATTCTCAGCATTGTAGCATCAGCATCAGTTGCAGAGACAAAAGTCCAATGTCCGCAATGGGGTAGAGGTGAATCGGACAGTACCCCAGCTTATGGAAGGGCCGTTCAGAAGCCTGATGACAGAGGGGTAGAAGCTGTCCCTGAGTCAGCCCACCGGTTAATTCCCGGGATGGCCGGGACTGTGAACACGTTTCACAAAGAACTGCGGCTGGGCTTGTACACTCTCGACGGTAGAAGGATGAAGGGCTCTTATCGAAAACTATAGATTATTAAGGGTACCCAAAAAAGGCTGGAGAAACTCAGCGGGGTGCAGCAGCATCTATGGAGCGAAGGAAATAGGCAACGTTTCGGGCCGAAACACTTCAGGTAGGAAATAGGTAACGTTTCGTGCCGAAACCCAAGGGTCCAAACCCTTAATAATCTTGTTTAAGAAGGAACTGCAGATGCTCTTTAGATTCTGGAGTAGTTCCAGAGGATTGGCGGGTAGCAAACGTAACCCCACTTTTTAAGAAGGGAGGGAGAGAGAAAATGGGGAATTACAGACCAGTTATGCTAACATCGGTAGTGGGGAAACTGCAGAGTCAGTTATTACCGAAGATAGAGCACAAAATGCTGGTGGTGAAATCATTGGGAAAGCAGCATCTCTGGACGGAAGGTAAATCATGTGACGAATTTCGGGAATCGAGACCCTTCTAACTAGACGTGGATAGGGGAGATCCAGTGGAACGGTGTATCAGGACGACCAGCAAGTTTCGATACAGAGGTCCCAATAAGAATAGAACAAACCTCTCCCCTGGCATTGGGGGTCTCAAGATTGGTCTGGAAACCGTCAGAACTGGCTGGCAAACAGGAAGCAAAGAGTAGGAGTAAACGGGTCCTTTTCACAATGGCAGGCAGTGACTAGTGGGGTACCGCAAGGCTCAGTACTGGGACCCCAGCTATTTACAAGATATATTAATGATCTGGATGAGGGAATGAGGCAATATCTCCAAGTTTGCGGATGACAAAGCTGGGGGTCAGTGTTGGTGTGAGGAGGATGAGGAGACTGCAAGGTGACTTGTATAGGCTGGGTGAGTGGGCAAATTTTTGTCAGATGCAGTTTAATGTGGATAAATGTGAGGTTATCCATTTTGGTGGCAAAAACGAGAAAGCAGATTATTATCTAAACGGTGGCCGATTGGGAAAGGGGGAGATGCAGCGAGACGGGTGGGCTGGTACACCAGTCTGGAGCTTAGAAGGTGCAGCAGGCAGTGAAGAAAAAACATAAAGATTGTTAAGGTTTCATAAAAAGGCTTTGAGTATAGGAGGTGCAGAGGTTCTACTGCAGTTGTATAGGGTCTTGGTGAGACCACACCTGGAGTATTGCGTGCAGTTTTGGTCTCCAAATCTGAGGAAGGACATTATTGCCATAGAGGGAGTGCTGAGAAGGTTCACCAGACTGATTCCTGGGATGTCAGGACTGTCTTAAGAAGAAAGACTGGATCGACTTGGTTTATACTCTCTAGAATTTAGGAGATTTAGAGGGGAGCTTATAGAAACTTACAAAACTCTTAAGGGGTTGGACATGGCTAGAGGCAGGAAGATTGTTCCCGATGTTGGGGGAAGTCCAGAACAAGGGGTCACAGTTTAAGAATAAGGAGGAAATCCTTTAAAAACGGAGACGAGGAGACACTTTTTCTCACAGAGAGTGGTGAGTCTGTGGAACTCTCTGCCTCAGAGGGCGGTGGAGGCCGGTTCTCTGGATGCTTTCAAGAGAGAGCTAGATAGGGCTCTTAAACATAGCGGAGTCAGAGGATATGGGGAGAAGGCAGGAACGGGGTACTGATTGGGGATGATCAGCCATGATCACATTGAATGGCGGTGCAGGCTCGAAGGGCCGAATGGCCTCCTCCTGCACCTATTGTCTGTTGTCTATTGTCTGCGTGCAGTGTGGGTGGAGTTGATGGTGAGTCGAGGCCAATTTCCGCCTGTACGTCATACTTACACCGACTCGGTGGGCCGATGGGCCTGTTTCCGTGATGCATCTCGAAACTAAAACCGCAGCACCTTGAACTGTGGTCATTTTGGTTTCCATGAGTCACCTCTTCAAAGGGTAACATCAACAAGATTTTTTTTTTTTAAGTAGAAATCACAATTTCTATCGCATCACACACACTGCCTCTGGTATCAGATCAAAATGTGTTTTTAGGACGGGACCCTTCTTCGCACTGATTAGAAAATAGTTGCAGGAGGAGGCCATTCAGCCCTTCGAGCCAGCACGACCGCCATTCATTGCGATCATGGCTGATCGTCCCCTATCAATAACCCGTGCCTGCCTTCTCCCCAGATCCCTTGACTCCACTAGCCTCTAGAGCTCTATCTAACTCTCTCTTAAATCCATCCAGTGACTTGGCCTCCACTGCCCTCTGTGGCAGGGAATTCCACAAATTCACAACTCTCTGGGTGAAAAAGTTTTTTCTCACCTCAGTCTTAAATGACCTCCCCTTTAGTATAAGATTGTGTGTTGCCCCTGGTTCTGGACTCGCCCAACATTGGGAGCATTGAAGAAGGATTCTGACCAGAAGTGTCGCCAATCCTTGTCCTCCAGAGATGCTGCCTGAACCGCTGAGCCACTCCAGCACTATGTTTTTAAATAGAAATAAACCAGCATCTGCAGTTCCTCTCATCTGAAGAAGGGTCACGACCCGAAACGTTACCCATTCCTTCTCTCCAGAGATGCTGCCTGTCCCACTGAGTTACTGTAGAGATACAGCGCGGAAACAGGTCCTTCGGCCCACCTCGACCTGCTCAACCTCTCCCTGTAAAGTAGTCCAACAAACCTTCCTTTGTCTGAAGAAGTGTCTCGACCCGAAACGTCACCCCTTCCTTCTATCCACTTAACAATTGAATGGGGGAGGGGGGGAGAGCTAGAAATGAACTTGGTGTGTGGGGCAAACTCAGGTGAGTGATAGGTGGATACAGGTGAGAGGAGGGGGGGTGATTGGTGGATGCGTGGAGTAAAGGAGACAAAAGGGGGTGAGGTGAGGTGAGAAGAGGAGTGAAATATAAAGGCGAGGGGGAGGGGGGATTGGACAAGAGGGAGAGGTGAGACCTGAGCTGAGCCGTTGTCCGTCCATTCCACCCACCCATGCTTTATTTTACACCTAAATGATACAGCGCGGAAACAGGCCCTTCAGCCCATCGAGTCCACGCCGACCAGCGATCCCCGTACACTAACACCATCCTACACGCTAGGGACAATTAATTTAAATTGTTTTTTTATACCAAAGCCAATTAACCTACAAACTTGTACGTCTTCGGAGTGCGGGAGGAAACCGGAGCGCCCGGAGGAAACCCAGTGGCGGGAGGAACGTGCAAACTCAGTACAGATTCAGACAGCACCCGCGGTCAGGATGGAACCCGGGTCTCTGGCGTTGTGTGCCTGACCAGTTCATCCGGAACTTTGTGTTTTGCTCGAGATGCCGGTGGAGTCTGCAGTTCCCCCGAGACTGCTGCTATGTAATTTTTAATGTGATTTTCTTCCCCCCCTAGGCTCGGAGAGGTTTAGCGGGACTCGGGATGCTCCTCGGATGGCCAGCAGGGACCCGTCCAGCTGGGCAGTGGAGGACGTGATGCAGTTTGTTCGGGATGCCGACCCACTCTCTCTGGGCCCCCACGCTGACCTCTTCCGGAAACACGTATGTCCGCAGATCATAGAGTCGGCTAGCACGTACACAGGCCCTTCGGCCCAACCTGCCCGCACCGACCGACATGTCCCACCTGCCTGCGTTTGACCCATTTCTGTCTAAACCCGCCCTATCCATTTACCTGTCCAAATATTTATTAAATCTTTACTCAGAGAGTGGTAGCAGTGTGGAATGAGCTCCCAGTGGAAGTGGTGGAGGCAGGTTCATTGGTATCATTTAAAAATAAATTGGATAGGCATATGGATGAGAAGGGAATGGAGGGTTATGGTATGAGTGCAGGCAGGTGGGACTAAGGGAAAAAATGTTGTTCGGCACGGACTTGTAGGGCCGAAATGGCCTGTTTCCGTGCTGTAATTGTTATATGGTTATAAACATTGCGATAGTCCCAGCCTCAACCACCTCCTCCGGCAGCTTGTTCCATACACCCACCACCCTTTGTGTAAAAAAGTTAGCCTTCATGATCTTTCCCCTTTCACCTTCAACCTATGTGCTCTGATTCTTGACTCCCCGCCTATGGCCAAAAAACTCTTTGATTTCCAAGTTGTGTAACCTTGATCTAATGATGCAGCCCTTGCCTTGATAAAAAAAATATTTGGACAAGCCAACGCTATTGAATTGTCCAAATTTAGGTGTTTAATATACAAACTACCCTTACTTTCTTCCCCCCCACCCCCCCCTCCCCTCCCCCCCCTCCCCCCCCCCCTCTCTCCCCCCCCCCCTCTCCCCCTCTCCCCTCCCTCCCCCCCTCCCCCCCCCCCCCCTCTCCCCCCCCCTCTCCCCCCCCCCCCCCCCCCCCCCCCCCCCCCTCCCCCCCCTCCCCCCTCCTCCCCCCCCCTCCCCCCCTTCCCCCCCCACCTCCCCATTCCCTTCCCCCCCCCCCCCCCCCCCCCCCCCCTCTTCACTCTGCCCCCCCCATTTGTCCACTTCCACCTGTATTCCTCCCTCTGACTTCACAATACGTTCCTCTTCTCTGCCAATCGCGCACCTTTCATCTATTTATCTCCGGCCTTTGTCCACCCATTTGCCCATCAAAAAAATATACCTCACCTGGAAAAACCTATTACCTGCCAGACTTTGTCCTGCCCCTCCTCTCTCCCAGCTTTCTCCATCCACCCACCCACTCCCAACGCAACAGTCTGAAGTATGGTGGTCAAACGCCAATGTTCTACAGAGATACTGCCTGACCCGTGGAGTTACTCCAGCACACTGTCATTTTTTTCCCGTTGTAAGCCAGCACCTGCAGTTCCTTGTGTCCAGTTGCATCCTTTCCCCCTCAGGAGTTTCTCCGCACAAAGATAATATTAATTTGTGTAGAGATTGTAAAACCAACGTTCTCACAGAAAGTCAGGGTTGGTAACATTTGCAGCCCCATTGTTTATGCCGCTTGCATTAATCATATCGGCCGCATGAAAAACAGTTTGTTCAAAGAGGGTTTGTTGGAGAACTAGTTTAGTGCGGCTTGTGACATTCCTGTACGACTGCAGCCTGCTTTACATCAAGTCACAACAAGGCAGTGGGCATATCAAAGGCAAGCAAAGTTAATCCTCCCGTCTTAACGACATTGAGGAATATTGCAAATGATTTGTGGGATTTGAACGATGGCCAGAGATTTAATCGTGCGATCGTGGAGTTATATAAAGTTTTGCATCCTTTACCCCTTCGTTGCTTGGAGATGCAGCGAGCGTGGAAGGAAACAGGCCCTTCGGCCCATCGGATCCATGCCGACCACCGCTCATCCCTACACTAGTTCCACCCTACACACACTAGGGACAATTTACAGAGGGCCAATTAACCTACAAACCTACACGTCTTTGGAGTGTGGGAGGAAACCGGAGCACCCGGAGAAAACCCACACGGGTCACGGGGAGAACGTGCAAACTCCGTGGCCAGGATTGAACGGGTCTCTGGCGCTGTGAGGCAGCAGCTCTACCCGCTGCACCACCGTGCTGCCCCTGGTGATCTTCTTGATTAGCAGCTGCATTGTTGCCCCCTTCCCTCCCACCACTGCCAACAATAGACCATTGTGGGCTCCACCCTTCCTTGGTCAACTGCTACTGGCCTTGATTTGTACTGGCCTTTTTCTACCTCCAGTTTCCTCCCCTCCCCCTCTTCTTCCAGACTGAAGAAGGGCTCAGACCCATAATGTCATTCCTTCTCTCCAGAGATGCTGCCGGTTCGATCCTGACTACGGGTGCTGTCTGTACGGAGTTTGCATGTTCTCTCTGTATTCCCTTCGTACGTTAATTGGTTTCTGTCAATTGTTCCCGGTATGTGGGGTGGAGCGGGGAAACCGGAGCGCCCGGAGAAACCTACGCGGTCACAGGAACAGCGTGCAAACTCCGTACAGACAGCACCCATTGTCAGGATCAAACCCATGTCTCTGGGTTCATAAATCAATCAATACAGGTGATTGGTGGTCGGCATAGACTCGGTGGGCTGAAGGGCCTGTTTCCACGCTAGAACACTAAATTAAACTAGCATCTGAAATTCCTTCCCACACAGGAGAGAAAACCTTGATAGAGTGGATGTGGAGAGGATGTTTCCACTAGTGGGAGAGTCTAGGACCAGAGGGAGCCTCAGAATTAAAGGACGTTCCTTTAGGAAGGAGTTTTGTTGATCTGTGGAATTCTTTGCCACAGAGGGCTGTGGAGACCAAGTCAATGGATATTCTTAATGCAGAGTTAGATAGATTCTTGATTAGTATGGGTGTCAATAGACAATAGGTGCAGGAGTAGGCCATTCGGCCCTTCGAGCCGGCATCGCCATTCAATGTGGTCATGGCTGATCATCCCCAGTCAGTACCCTGTTCCTGCCTTCTCCCCATGTCCCCTGACTCCGCTATCTGTAAGAGCCCTATCTAGCTCTCTCTTGAAAGTATCCAGAGAACTGGCCTCCACCGCCGTCTGAGGCAGAAAATTCCAGACTCACCACTCTCTGTGTGTGAAGAAGTGTTTCCTTGGGGGTTATGGTGAGAAGGCAGGGGAGAATGGGGGGGGGGGGGGGGGGAGAGATAGATCAGCCATGATTGAATGGCGGAGTAGACTTGACGGGCCGAATGGCCTGATTCATCTTCTATCACGGGTGACCTTGATCTAACAGAGCGTTCAATGTTGTTGTTGGCAGGAGATTGATGGCAAGGCCTTGTTGTTACTACGGAGTGACATGATGATGAAATACATGGGACTCAAGCTGGGGCCGGCCCTGAAAATTTGCTTCCACATCGACAGACTGAAGCTGGGCAAGTTCTGAGCGTGGACTCGATCAGCCTGAACCACCCCTGCCCTCCACAGCAAGAAACACCATAATGGGGCGAATAAAACTCAACGCCGAGGGTATTTCCAGGATTCTGGCCCGTGGATTAAGCAGAAGCTCAAAGCAGGATGGATTCCTGCTCCATTGAAACATGGCACTGGAGAAACAGCCTTGGAACAAGACCGGCTTGTTCTAAACCAGACTGATGTTTGTCCATCCAACTGAGATGAAGTGTATTAAGCAAACACTCCCGATATCGCTGATGGACACAAAATGCTGGAGTAACTCAGCGGGACGGGCAGCATCTCTGGAGAGAAGGAATGGGTGACGTTTCAGGTCTAGTCCGAAGAAAGGTCTCGACCTGAAACGCCACCCATTCCTTCTCTCCAGAGATGCGCTGCCTGTCCCGCTGAGTTAACGGCCTGTCCCACTTGGCGATTTTTTCGACGACTGCCAGTGTCATATCGGTGTTGCCAAATGATTTTGAACTCCAGCGGCGACAAAAAAAATGTTGCGACACTTGAAGAAACGGCGCGCGCCGATACATCGTTACGCCGCGGATTTTCCGCTGACCTGGTACGTCAGTCAATGATGCCGGCAGTCGCCGAGAAAAATCGCCAAGTGGGACAGGCCCTTTACTCCAGCATTTTGTATGCGTCTTCGGGTTTAAACCAGCCTCTGCAGTTCCTTCTCACTCCAGATATCGCTGTCGTTTATCAGCCATATTCCTGTCTGCCAATTTATATCTGTTATTTTATTTTTTTTTGTTACATATTTCTCTCTCCCGTTGGAACTGCCGAGATAAGCCAAGAGAGGCTGGGCGTTCGTTGTCAACACATCAGACAGCCTCTGCAGCGAGAGAAACTGTTTACAATGGACATCAATGAATTTAATCAGAATTTCCAGTAGCTGCTGTATTTTTTTAGTGTTGGCGGTGATTGCCATTCGCTTGTGGCCTCAACGACATGTTAAAGCTCTTGCATTTTGTACGCTGGGTGAGAGAGAGGGAAAGCCACGAATGCACAAAGCAGGTGCCCCTTTCCCCAAACTGCTCAGTTAAGTTATAGAAGGTAGACAGAAATACTGGAGAAACTCAGCGGGTGAGGCAGCATCTATGGAGCGAAGGAAATAGGCGGCGTTTCGACGTTGAGACTCATGAGGAGAGTAGATCGGGTAGATGCACAAAGTCTCGTGCCTCAGCGCGTGCCACCGCGCGCCACTACATGCGACACCATTCAGGCTGTCAACAAAAATGTCGCCCAAGTGGGACTGGCCCTTTACAGCACCGGGCCGAGTCAGCATGGATTTACGAAGGGGAAATCATGCTTAACTAATCATCTGGAATTTTTGAGGCTGTAATTAGCAAAATGGACAAGGGCGAGCCATTGGATGTAGTGTACCTGGACTTTCAGAAAGCTTTCGATAAGGTCCCACATAGGAGATTAGTGGGCAAAATTAGGGCACATGGTATTGGGGGTAGAGTGCTGACATGGATAGAGAAGTGGTTGGCAGACAGGAAACAAAGAGTAGGGATTAACGGGTCCCTTTCAGAATGGCAGGCAGTGACTAGTGGGGTACCGCAAGGCTCGGTGCTGGGGCCGCAGCTATTTACAATATAAATTAATGATTTAGGTGAAGGGATTATGTAACATTAGCAAATTAGCAGATGACACAAAGCTGGGTGGCAGTGTGAACTGTGAGGAGGATGCTATGAGAATGCAGGGTGACTTGGACAGGTTGGGTGAATGGGCAGATGCAGTTTAATGTGGATAAATGTGAGGTTATCCACTTTGGTAGCAAAAACAGGAAGGCAGATTATTATCTAAATGGTGTCAAGTTTGGAAAAGGAGAAGTATAACGGGATCTGGGGGTCCTTGTTCATCAGTCAATTAATGTAAGCATGCAGGTACAGCAGGCAGTGAAGAAAGCCAATGGCATGTTGGCCTTCATAACAGGAGGAGTTGTGTATAGGAGCAAAGAGGTCCTTCTGCAGTTGTACAGAGCCCTAGTGAGACCACACCTGGAGTATTGTGTGCAGGTTTGGTCTCCAAATTTGAGGAAGAATATTCTGGCTATTGAGGGAGTGCAGCGTAGGTTTACAAGGTTAATTCCCGAGATGGCGGGACTGTCATATGCTGAGAGAATGGAGCGGCTGGGCTTGTATACTCTAGAATTTAGAAAGATGAGAGGGGATCTAATTGAAACATAAAAAATTATTAAGGGTTTGGCCACTCTAGGGACGAGAAACATGTTCCCAATATTGGGGCAGTTTAGTACCAGGGGCCACAGTTTAAGAATAAGGGGTAAGCCATTTATGATGATGGGGAAACACTTTTTCACACAGAGTTGTGAGTCTGTGGAATTCTCTGCCTCAGAGGGCGGTGGAGGCAGGTTCTCTGGATGCTTTCAAGAGAGCTGGATAGGGCTCTTAAAGATAGCGGAGTCAGGGGATATGGGGAGAAGGCAGGAATGGGGAAAGAGTTGCTGCCTCACAGCACCAGGGACCCAGGTTCAATCCTGACCACGGGTGCTGTCTGTACGGAGTTTGCACGTTTAGTTTATTTTAGTTTAGAGATACAGCGCAGAAACAGGCCCTTCGGCCCACCATGTCCATGCCGACCAGCGATCCCCGCACACTAACAATATCCTACACCCACTAGGGACAATTTTACATTTACCAAGTCAATGAGCCTACAAACCTGCACGTCTTTGGAGTGTGGGAGGAAACAGAAGATCTCGGAGAAAACCCACGCAGGTCACGGTGAGAACGTACAAACCGCTGTAAGGCAGCAACTACCGCAGCGCCACTGTGACTGGGACAAGATGGGCCGAATGGCTTATCAACAGGTGACGCAGCTGTAGTCCTCCACATGCCGACATCCACGGCCTCTCCCGAGACTGCGAGCTCCCGATGTAAAGTCCGCAGGCCGCGGTTTGACCCAAAGGTCAGTCCGAAGAGGCCTCTAGCTCCATCGATGGTAGGCTGCAGAGCAACCAGAGAATGCGATCTGAATATTAATCGCATCTCCAGCAAGGTAAGAAACTGAAAAATAAGTTTCCTCCTCCCCCCACATAAAATAAACCGGAGAAGATTTACACAAACTCTTAATAGGGCTGTCCCACTGTACGACTTAATTCAAGAGTTCTCCCAAGTTTGCCCTAATTCGATCTCAAGAGATTTACGGTAATGGCCGCTCGTCAGTACACGGGGAACATGTTGAAAAATCTGCACGAAATTACCGCGTTTTCCGTGTACCTGCCGTTAGCGTTACGAGCCGCTAAGAGACGTCCCCGAGCTCCGACGTACCCGCTACGTTCATTCTCCGTGCTTACCACGAGTTTGATTTTAGTTTTAAAACTCGAGAGAGCACTTGAATGAACTCGTACAGTGGGACAGTCCCATTACACACACTAATAGTAGGCCCCCCCCTCGGTCATGGGTGATGCATCCTGATCGGATGCAAGCCTGGGCGATCGATGTCACATGGAGGACAGGCTGTTGCCCATGCAGCACGTCTCCCCCCCTCTCCACGTCGCTGATCGATCCAGAGGAACAGCAGGGCCGTTACAGTTTGGCACCAGCGCCATCGCAGGAGCTGCCAGAGCGAGGTTGTACACAACGACAAACTGCCTTAGGGGGTCCGACTCCGGATTTACTTGAGATTTACTCCAGGAGCCTCTTCCATGACTGGATATGGCCACAAGGCAGTGGAGGTTCTAAATCAGAGTTTTCCCTCTCCTAGATGGACTGCCTTCCCAGGCTGACGAGCCCCATCTGCCCGAGACTGGTGGTGGCAGGAGCGCCTACCTTCCCGTGCAGGTGTATAACACCTGCCCAGAACACACACTAAAAATTTTAAAAAGTCTAAAAAACAAACGGGGCTGCCAATCGTACGGCGCCCCCCATTCCGACAAGCGACAAGGAACTGCAGATGCCGGAAGCTTCAGCAAAACACAAAGTGCTGGAGGAACCCAGCAGGCCAGGCAGCGTCTGTGGAGGGAGAACGTTTCGGGCAGAGAACCCTTCTTCAGACCGATCAGAATCCTCGGTTGTCCCTGTCCCTCCCCAGTTGCTATCTGAGTTCCTCCAGCACTGAGTTTTGCTTCAGAAACTCGTCGCCTCATGCAACAGAGAAGGGTGTTGATGAAATGTTACAAACTTTGCAAACTTTGTAGATGCTGGTCAACAGAAAAAAAAGACACCGAGTGCTGGAGTAACTCAGCGGGCCAGGCAGCATCTCTGGAGGACATGGATAGGCGACGTTTAGGGTCGGGACGTTACTTCTGAAGAAAGGTGGCCTATCCATGTTCTCCAGAGATTGATCAGAAGACAGAAGATAGGCACAAAGAGGTGGAGTAACTCAGCAGGACGGACGGCATCCCTGGAGAGAAGGAATGGGCGATGTTTTGGGTCGAGACTCTGTCTGAAGAAAGGGTCCTGACCCAAAACATCACCAATCCTTGTTCTCCAGAGATGTTGCCGAGTTACCCCAGTGCTTTGTGTACAACTTTTTTTACATTTTTTTTAAGCAAGAAAGGAAAAAGTTAGGGGATAAAGTATAGAAGAACAAGAAAAAGTCCCCTAAACTACCAAAGCAGTGTGGCAGAAAGATAGAGAGGAATAAGGACAAAAATGGAGATATGCCTTGCCCCTTGCTCCCTTGCTCCCGCTCCCCCCCCCCCCCCCCCCCCCCCCCCCCCCCCCCCACCCACCCAACATAACATCAGATTTAAATTTAAATTAGTGTTTCACCATACTATTGTTATAAAGTTTCAGTAAAGGGTGTTCCAAGTCTTAAGGAATTGATCCAGTTTTCCCGCCAAGACAAGCCTAATGTTTTCCAAATGTAGTGTCTCGGACATATCTGTAATTCACATCTTCACTGTAGGGACTGGTGTCTGTTTCCAAAATTTAAGTATTAGTGGTCAAAGTGTCAAATTTTGGAGCAGACTAGGACGGGAGTGAGGTCGCCGTCAAGGATCAGTTTCCAATGGACCTACTCTGCCATGGGCCACTCCCTACACCATTGACCAGCGAGACCATCATAGAAACATAGAAAATAGGTGCAGGAGTTGAGGCCATTCGGCCCTTCGAGCCTGCACCACCATTCAATATGATCACGGCTGATCATCCAACTCAGTATCCCATCCCCGCCTTCTCTCCATACCCCCTGATCCCTTTAGCCACAAGGGCCACATCTAACTCCCTCTTAAATATAGCCAATGAACTGTGGCCTCAACTACCTTCTGTGGCAGAGAATTCCGCAGATTCACCACTCTCTGTGAAAAAGATTTTCTCATCTCGGTCTTAAAAGATTTCCCTCTTATCCTTAAACTGTGACCCCTAGTTCTGGACTTCCCCAACATCGGGAATAATCTTCCTGCATCTAGCCTGTCCAACCCCTTAAGAATTTTGTAAGTTTCTATAAGATCCCCCCTCAATCTTCTAAATACTAGCGAGTACAAGCCGAGTCTATCCAGTCTTTCTTCATATGAAAGTCCTGCCATCCCAGGAATCAGTCTGGTGAACCTTCTCTGTACTCCCTCGACGGCAAGAATGTCTTTCCTCAGATTAGGAGACCAAAACTGTACGCAATACTCCCAAGTTAAACCAACTACCAACCATGGCAGATCACCATCTGAAGGGCTGCTATGGAGAGAGTCATAGACTCACACAGTGTGGGAACAGGCCCTTCGGCCGAACTTGCCCATGCTAACCAACCGTGGCTTCCAAGGTGATGTGGACCTTGTCCCTAGCCCGTAGCTGGGCTGGAGAGCGGGCGGGGCGACTACTGCATCATGTCTCACGGCCCTTTGTTACATCAGGTCACAGGCACAACTTGTATCTAAATAAAACAAAGAAACCCACTCACAGGCTGTGGAAGAAACGCACCCCGATGATAAAGGTATTGCTTTATAGAGAGGCCATTATAAGCAGGCGGAGGTTGTATCTGAGTGCTACTGATAGACTGCATTGGGAACCCCTTCCCCTTTGATCTCTCATTTTCACATCTCGCCCTTCCACATCTCTATACCTCCCTCTCCCCTGACTCTCAGTCTGAAGAAGGGTCTCGACCAGAAACTTCTCTCCTTCCCTCCCACTGAGTTATTCCAGCATTCCTTGTCCAGCATTGGAAAAACCCAACTAGTTCTTCCAAACAGTCTGAGGAAGAGTCCCGACCCCAAACATGGTCTGTCCATTCCCTCCCCAGATGCTGCCCGACCCCGCTGAGTTCCTCCAGCACTTTGTGTCTTTAAGGTGCCAGCATCTGCAGTTCCTTGCATCTCCTCAATGTTGAGTACTTGCAACTTTTGTTCCAGATTATCACCTTCTATTTACTATCTTTAATACACACCCATCTTCCTTCCACACCTGCCCCGTGAGGAGATTATATTTGGGATAACCAGGTTGGTTTATTTTGGGAGTTTTACGGGTTAATTTGGACCAAAACTGGAGAATGTTCCTTCACTCTAGATTCTACTTGGGGAGGCGCCCTCAGCTGGTGGAAGCCTTACCTGCAGTAGAGTCATGGAACATGTAACTGGCCTAAGGTAGACAAAAATACTGGAGAAACTCAGCGGGTGCAGCAGCATCTAGGAGCGAAGGAAATAGGCAACGTTTCGGGACGAAACCCTTCTTCAGACTGATGGGGGGTGGGGGGGGAGAAGGAAGGAAAAAGGGAGGAGGAGGAGCCCGAGGGCGGGGGGGGGGGGGGGGGGGGGGGGGATGGGAGGAGGCAGCTCGAGGGCTAAGGAAGGGGAGGAGACAGCAAGGGCTAGCAAAATTGGGAGAATTCAACGTTCATTCCATCCGGGCGCAAGCAACCCAGGCGGAATATGAGGTGCTGTTCTCAACGTTCATGCCATCCAGATGCAAAACTGGCCTATCAGCTTTCAGTCACTGAAAGTAAACATGCAGGGGCAGCAAGCAGTGAAGAAAGCTAATGGCATTTTGGCCCTCATAACGAGAGGATTTGAGTATAGGAGTAAACAGGTCCTTGTGAGACCACACCTGGAGTATTGGAATCTCATATAGATAGGGTGGTAAAGAAAGCTTTTGGTATGCTAGCCTTTATAAATCAGAGCATTGAGTATAGAAGTTGGGATGTAATGTTAAACTTGTACAAGGCATTGGTGAGACCAAATCTGGAGTATGGTGTACAATTTTGGTCGCCCAATTATAGGAAGGATGTCAACAAAATAGAGAGAGTACAGAGGAGATTTACTAGAATGTTGCCTGGGTTTCAACATCTAAGTTACAGAGATAGGTTGAATAAGTTAGGTCTTTATTCTCTGGAGCGCAGAAGGTTAAGGGGGGACTTGATAGAGGTCTTTAAAATGATGAGAGGGATGGACAGAGTTGATGTGGACAAGCTTTTCCCTTTGAGAATAGGGAAGATTCAAACAAGAGGACATGACTTCAGAATTAAGGGACAGAAGTTTAGGGGTAACATGAGGGGGAACTTCTTTACTTAGAGAGTGGTAGCGGTGTGGAATGAGCTTCCAGTGGAAGTGGTGGAGGCAGGTTCGTTGGTATCATTTAAAAATAAATTGGATAGGCATATGGATGAGAAGGGAATGGAGGGTTATGGTATGAGTGCAGGCAGGTGGGACTAAGGGGAAAAAGTTGTTCGGCACGGTCTTGTAGGGCCGAGATGGCCTGTTTCCGTGCTGTAATTGTTATATGGTTATATGGTATTGTGTGCCGTTTTAGTCTCCTAATTTGAGGAAGGACATCCTTGCTATTGAGGCAATGCAGCGTAGGTTCACGAGGTTAATCCCCGGGATGGTGGGACTGTCATATGAGGAAAGATTGAAAAGACTAGGCTTGTATTCACTGGAGTTTAGAAGGTAAGGCGGGATTTTATAGAAACATAAAATTATAAAAGCTCTGGACAAGCTAGATGCAGTAAAAATGTTCCCAATGATGGGGGTGTCCAGAACCAGGGGCCACAGTCTAAGAATAAAGGGGAGGCCATTTAAAACTGAGATGGGGAAAAACTTTTATACCAGAGAGTTGTGAATTTATGGAATTCCCTGCCACAGAGGGCAGTGGAGGCCAAGTCACTGAATGAATTTAAAAGCGAGTTAGATAGAGCTCTAGGGGCTAGTGGAGTCAAGGGATATGGGGAGAAGGCAGGCACGGGGTTCTGATTGTGGATGATCAGCCATGATCACAAAGAATGGTGGTGCTGGCTCGAAGGGCCGAACGGCCTCCTCCTGCACCTGCGGTGAAGACTTGATGGGCTGAATGGCCTAACTCTGCTCCCATCACTTTTTCTCACACAGAGTTGTGAGTCTGTGGAATTCTCTGCCTCAGAGGGCGGTGGAGGCCGGTTCTCTGGATGCTTTCAAGAGAGAGCTAGATAGGGCTCTTAAAAATAGCGGAGTCAGGGGATATGGGGAGAAGGCAGGAACGGGGTACTGAATGGGGATGATCACATTGAATGGCGGTGCTGGCTCGAAGGGCCGAATGGCCTCCTCCTGCACCTATTGTCTATTGAACATGAATCTTACATAAAAGAATGATTCCCTTTATCCTGCATCCTTACACTGTGGATGGCTTGATTGTAATCATGTATAATCTTTCCGCTGACTGGATAACATGCAACAAAAAAACAAACCAAATTTCACTATCCCTCAATATTAAACCCAACTAAGGTGGCATACTGGCCTGAGCTGGTGATCCAAATGCAAGGATTTCAATCACACCACTGATTGCTCTGTTTACAAATCTTCCCCAAGAATGCCATTGAATGTTGGAGGTGTGAAAACCTCGGAGTTTAAAAACTGCTGGGCATATAAATGTGAGGTTCTCTATTTTGGTGGCAAAAACAGGAAAGCAGACTATTATCTAAATGGTGGCCGACTAGGAAAAGGGGAGATGCAGCGAGACCTGGGTGACATGGTACACCAGTCATTGAAGGTAGGCATGCAGGTGCAGCAGTAAAGAAAGCGAATGGTATGTTAGCTTTCATTGCAAAAGGATTTGAGTATAGGAGCAGGGAGGTTCTACTGCAGTTGTACAGGGTCTTGGTGAGACCACACCTGGAGTATTGCGTACAGTTTTGGTCTCCAAATCTGAGGAAGGACATTATTGCCATAGAGGGAGTGCAGAGACGGTTCACCAGACTGATTCCTGGGATGTCAGGACTGTCTTATGAAGAAAGACTGGATAGACTTGGTTTATACTCTCTAGAATTTAGGAGATTGAGAGGGGATCTTATAGAAACTTACAAAATTCTTAAGGGGTTGGACAGGCTAGATGCAGGAAGATTGCTCCCGAAGTTGGGGAAGTCCAGGACAAGGGGTCACAGCTTAAGGATAAGGGGGAAATCCTTTAAAACCGAGATGAGAAGAACTTTTTTCACACAGAGAGTGGTGAATCTCTGGAACTCTCTGCCGCAGAGGGTAGTCAAGGCCAGTTCATTGGCTATATTTAAGAGGGAGTTAGATGTGGCCCTTGTGGCTAAGGGGATCAGGGGGTATGGAGAGAAGGCAGGTACGGGATACTGAGTTGGATGATCAGCCATGATCATATTGAATGGCGGTGCAGGCTCGAAGGGCCGAATGGCCTACTCCTGCACCTAATTTCTATGTTTCTATCTGGAATAATGCACACTGGAATCCTGTACAGAATGAGCCAGCAGAGTGTGTTTCATGCAGTCTTTCCCAACAAAACATTCTTCGGCAAACCAACACCCTCAATTACTGAAGACCTGGCGATATTGAACAGATTTAAAATGATACATTTCTGCAATTAGACTTTTATTGGTTCATTGATAGTAGATCCTTGAAGAGGAGATCCTTCTCTATAACGTTAGAAGGATGAGGGGGGGGAACCTCATTGAAACTTTACGAACAGTGAAAGGCCTGGATAGAGTGGATGTGGAGAGGATGTTTCCACTGGTGGGAGAGTCTAGGACCAGAGGTCACAGCCTCGGAATTAAAGGACGTTCCTTTAGGAAGGAGATGAGGAGGAATTTCTTTAGTCAGAGGGTGGTGAATCTGTGGAATTCTTGGCCACACAATGCTGTGGAGGCCAAGTCTGTGGATATTTTTAAGGCAGAGATAGACAGCGGTTTTGGGGAGAATAAGGTTGGGAGAGAGAGATAGATCAGCCACGATGGAATGGCGGAGATTTGATGGGCCGAATGGCCTAATTCTGCTCCTATCACTTATGACTTTATGATCTTATGGCAGCGTAGTTCACTATTAAATGCCATTTTAGATTAGTTTAGAGAAACAGCGCGGAAACAGGCCCTTCGGCCCACCGAGTCCATGCCCCGCACATTAGCATTCTCCTACACACTGGGGACAATGTTTACATTTACCAAACCAATTAACTAATTGCACGTCTTTGGAGTGTGGGAGGAAACCGAAGATCTCGGAGAAAAAAACCCACACAGGTCACGGGGAGAACGTACAAACTCCGTACAGACAGCAGCCGTAGTCGGGATCGAACCCGGGTCTTCGGCGCTGCATTCGCTGTGAGGCAGCAACTCTACCCGATGCGCCACCGTGCCGCGCTTATTAGGAACAACATCTACAGCTTCCGGTGGACCTCCTGAAATACTAATCACTCATGACTATACGTTTATTTGCCAGTTATTCACATACAACGAATTTGCCTTGATGCTCCTCCCGCAAGGCACCTGTTCTTTTTAAAGCCACGCGGACTACTTCAGATGAACACTGACACCAACGAGATTAATGTCGGAGTAACTCAGCATCAGGAATTGGCAGCATCTGTGGAGAGAAGCCTGTCCCGCTGAGTTACTTCAGCATTTTTTTGTGTCTTTCTTCGAATTATACCAGCACCTGCAGTTCCACTCGAGAGATTAATTATCTTGCTGGAGTAACTCAGGGGGGTCAGGCTGCACCTCTGGGGAAAAAGGATAGGTGACATCTTGGCTTGCGACAGTCTGAAGAAGGGTTGCGACCCAAAATACTTATAGAAACTTACAAAATTCTTAAGGGGTTGGACAGGCTAGATGCAGGAAGATTGCTCCCGATGTTGGGGAAGTCCAGGACAAGGGGTCACAGCTTAAGGATAAGGGGGAAATCCTTTAAAACCGAGATGAGAACTTTTTTTCACACAGAGAGTGGTGAATCTCTGGAACTCTCTGCCACAGAGGGTAGTTGAGGCCAGTTCATTGGCTATATTTAAGAGGGAGTTAGATGTGGCCCTTGTGGCTAAAGGGATCAGAGGGTATGGAGAGAAGGCAGGTACGGGATACTGAGTTGGATGATCAGCCATGATCATATTGAATGGCGGTGCAGGCTCGAAGGGCCGAATGGCCTACTCCTGCACCTAATTTCTATGTTTCTATGTTACTAAAATGTCACCTATTCCTTTTCCCCCCAGAGATGCTGCCTGACCCGTTGACTTACTCCAGCACTCTGTGTCTATCATTGATAGATTATTAATTCAGTCGAAGTTTGGAAAATTATTTACTTACCTTTTCCTTTTATCTTTTCACTGCTTTGAAAGTCACAGCTTAAATAATGTTAGGTTTGGAGATGCAGCACAGAAACAGGCCCTTCAGCCCACCAAATCCATGCCGACCAGCGATCCCCGCACACTTACACTATCCTACACACACCGAGGGACAATTTACAAATTTATCCAATCCAATTAACCTACAAACCTGCACATCTTTAGAGTGTGGGAGGAAACCGGAGCACCCGGAGAAAACCCACATGGTCACAAGGAGAACGTGCAAACTCCGTACAGACAGCACCCGTAGTCAGGATCGAACCCGGGTCTCTGGCGCTGTGAGGCAGCAACTCTACCTGCTGCACTACCCAACCACCCAAAGATGTGTGATGTTTTGATTAATAAGGGATAGGAGTAGAATTAGGCCATTCGGCCCATTATGTCTACTCCGCCATTCAATCATGGCTGCTCTATCTCTGCCTCCTAACCCCATTCTCCTGCCTTCTTCCCGTAACCCCTGACACCCGCACTAATCAAGAATCTATCCATCTCTGCCTTAAATATATCCATTGACTTGGCCTCCACAGCCGTCTGTGGCAATGAATTCCACAGATTCACCACCCTGACTAAAGACATTTCTCCTCACCTCCTTCCTAAAAGAACGTTGTTTAATTCTGAATATAATAATGAATGACTCTTGTGGTTTAGTACTGAGATGCCTCAGCAAGAACAGAGTGGTGACCTGGGTCACTGAGGGAGGTGATCCTGATGATGGAACTCCACTACATTGTGACCTCACAATGCTTAAAGCTGCCGATGTGGTCACAGTGGTGACATGGCAACCAATTAGTAGGTTAATTGGCAATTATTAATGACTCCAAGTTGGTCAGATAGTCACACAGCATGGAAACAGGCCCTTCGGCCCAACTTGCCCACACCGGCCAACATGTCCCAGCTACACTAGTCCCACCTGCCTGCGCTTGGTCCATATCCCACCAAACCTGTCCTATCCATGTATCCGTGTAGGAAGGAACTGCAGATGCCGGTTTAAACCGAAGATAGAGACAAAGTGCTGGAGGAACAACTGGTACAGAGTTGTTGCCTCACAGTGCCAGAGACCCGGGTTTGATGCTGACTACAGGTGCTGTTTCATTAATTATTTCAACTACCTCCTCCCAATAGACTGGACAGCCCGCAATCAATAACTATTAACTCTACTTCTGTACTAAACTAAACTAAAGATCGACACAAAAAGCTGGAGGAACTCAGCGGGTCAGGCAGCATCTCTGGAGAGAAGGAATGGGTGACGTTTCGAGTCGAGACCCTTCTTCAGACTAAATTAATGTAGATTTCTGAAAACCACATTAAGGGGCAGCTTCTAGCGAGCCCAACTTCAGTAGAAGTTGTGATCGCTGCTGTACACAGCATTGTAAGCAGTGAAGGAACACATGAAATGTAATTCTTCCCTCTCCTTGCTTCTCAAAAGAGTTGTTAATTAATTATGGAGGCGCAGCGGTAGAGTTGCTGCCTCACAGCGCCAGAGACCCGTGTTCGATCCCGACTACGGGTGCCGTCTGTACGGAGTTTGCACGTTCTCCCCGTGACCTGCGTGGGTTTTCTCCGGGTGCTCCGGTTTCCGCCCACAATACAAAGACGGGCAGGTTTGTAAATTGTCTCGTGTGTGTTTACGATTGTGCTAGTGTGCGGGGTGATCTCCAAACTAAACTAAGCATCTGCAGTTCTTTGTTTCTACCATGTTGCCTGGTCATGTTCTCCGGAGATCCTGCCTGAGCCGTTGCGTTACTCCAGCACTGTGGTTTTTATTTGTAACTCAGCATCTGCAGTTCCTTACATAGAAACATAGAAATTAGGTGTAGGAGTAGGCCATTCGGCCCTTCGAGCCTGCACCGCCATTCAATATGATCATGGCTGATCATCCAACTCAGTATCCCGTACCTGCCTTCTCTCCATACCCTCTGATCCCCTTGGCCACAAGGGCCACATGATATGATATGCCATTTATTGTCACTATACATGTACAGTGAAACTGAAAGCTGCTCGTACTCAGTGCAGACATACAATTTAGCACAAAAAACAAGAAACAGAAAAACAAAAAACAGAAGGGAGACTCCATCTAACTCCCTCTTAAATATAGCCAATGAACTGGCCTCGACTACCCTCTGCAGCAGAGAGTTCCAGAGATTCACCACTCTCCGTGTGAAAAAAGTTCTTCTCATCTCGGTTTTAAAGGATTTCCCCCTTATCCTTAAGCTGTGACCCCTTGTCCTGGACTTCCCCAACATCGGGAGCAATCTTCCTGAATCTAGCCTGTCCAACCCCTTAAGAATTTTGTAAGTTTCTATAAGATCCCCTCTCAATCTTCTAAATTCTAGAGAGTATAAACCAAGTCTATCCAGTCTTTCTTCATAACACAGTCCTGACATCCCAGGAATCAGTCTGGTGAACCTTCTCTGCACTCCCTCTATGGCAATAATGTCCTTCCTCAGATTTGGAGACCAAAACTGTACGCAATACTCCAGGTGTGGTCTCACCAAGACCCTGTACAACTGCAGTAGAACCTCCCTGCTCCTATACTCAAATCCTTTTGCTATGAAAGCTAACATACCATTCGGCACTTTGCTGGCACTAGGGCCCCCAGTGGATATTTGTAAGGCAGAGATGGATACATTCTTGATTAGTACGGGTGTCAGAGGTTATGGGGAGAAGGCAGGAGAATTGGGTTAGGAGGGAGAGATAGATCAGCCATGGTTGAATGGCGGTGTAGACTTGATGGGCCGAATGGCCGAATTCTGCTACTATTCATGAGCAGGGGACAATTTACAATTTTACCAAGCCAATTAACCTACAAACCTGTACGTATTTGGAGTGTGAATTCTGCCTCTTCTCTTGCAGAAGGAGGATTTCTGCCCTTAACTGGGGGATAAGTCTCAACAAGGTAAATCAACCGTCATATCTTGTGGGACAATGGAGGCATCGCACACGACAGCAAAGATGTGAAGGTTTGTTCCAACCTCCACCAAGTCCAGAAGATGCTTTTTTGGTGAGGCAATGGAAGATGAGGCTGTTAAGGTTCCTTGCTTGTCGCTGTTTGTGGGTAACTTAAACCCAGATTACTCCAAGGAGCTGCTGAGCTACAAGCTGAAGGATTTACTCGCCACCATTGATGTGACTCTGCAACGGCACGACATCGAGGTCTTCAAGAAACACAAGCGAGCGCACGCCTTTATCCGGCTGAAAACGGACAGCGAGGTTCTTAACGTCCTCAAACAGTTGCTAGACCCTGGCATTTTGGAGCAGAGCGACATGAAGGCGCTAGTGGTCAAAGGGAAAACATTGAAAGTCGCCAAGGATATTCGGGACTTTGCAGAGACCAGCCCCGAAAAGGTAAAGAAAATATCGCGCTCTTCTTATCCCTTTGCCTTTGCTACATTCCGTTTGGGACATCGGGAGTCGTGGAATGTGGAGTACACACACACACACACACACACACGTTCTGGAGGACAAGTCATTGGGACATTTGTAGTCAATGCCTACTATGTTCTATGTGCTGAAGCAAAGCAAGAATTTCATTGTCCTATACAGGGACACATAGAAACATAGACAATAGGTGCAGGAGTAGGCCATTCGGCCCTTCGAGCCTGCACCGCCATTCAATATGATAGTGGCTAAACATCCAACTCAGTATCCCGTACCTGCCCTCTCTCCATACCCCCTGATCCCTTTAGCCACAAGGGCCACATCTAACTCCCTCTTAAATATAGCCAAATAACAGGCCTCAACTAACTTCTGAGGCAGAGAGTTCCACAGATTCACCACTCTCTGTTTCTATGTTTCTCTGTGCAAAAAATGATTTTCTCATCTCGGTCCTAAAAGACTTCCCCCTTATCCTTAAACTGTGACTCCTTGTTCTGGACTTCCCCAACATCGGGAAGAATCTTCCTGCATCTAGCCTGTCCAACCCTTAAGAATTTTGTAAGTTTCTATAAGATCCCCCCCTCAATCTTCTAAATACTAGCGAGTACAAGCCGAGTCTATCCAGTCTTTCTTCATATGAAAGTCCTGACAACGCAGGAATCAGTCTGGTGAACCTTCTCTGTACTCCCTCTATGGCAAGAATGTCTTTCCTCAGATTAGGAGACCAAAACTGTATGCAATACTCCAGGTGTGGTCTCACCAAGACCCTGTACAACTGCACACACCAATAAACTCACTTGAACTTGAAAGCGGAGACCGAGAGCTTTATGAGGCTAGAGGGCATGTTTAGTTTAGTTTAGTTTCAAGATACAGCACGGAAACAGGCCCTTCGGCCCCCACCGCCCAACGAGTGTTAGCGTAGGTTTACAAGGTTAATTCCCGGGATGGTGGGACTGTCATGTGCTGAGAGAATGGAGCAGCTGGGCTTGTACACTCTGGAGTTTAGAAGGATGAGAGGGCATCTCATTGAAACATATAGGATTGTTAAGGGCTTGGACATTGCTAGAGGCAGGAAACATGGTCCCGATGTTGGGGGAGTCCAGAACCAGGGGCCACACAGTTTAAGAATAAGGGGTAAGCCATTTAGAACGGAGACGAGGAAACACTTTTTCTCACAGAGAGTTGTGAGTTTGTGGAATTCTCTGCCTCAGAGGGCGGTGGAGGCCGGTTCTCTGGATGCTTTCAAGAGAGAGCTAGATAAGGCTCTTAAAGATAGCGGAGTCAGGGGATATGGGGAGAAGGCAGGAATGGGGTACTGATTGGGGATGATCAGCCATGATCACATTGAATGGTGGTGCTAGCTCGAAGGGCCGAATGGCCTATACTCCTGCACCTATTGTCTATCGTCTGCCTGGATTACAGGGTTGTTTTTTCCTCCAAGGAGGTTGGACAAACGGGCGTTGTTTTCTCTGCAGTGTCGGGGGTTGAGGGCAGGCCTGATAGAAGCGTATGCAATAGATTTAAGGTTCGATCCTAACTACGGGTGCTGTCTGTGTGGAGTTTGTATGTTCTCCCTGTGACCGCGTGGGTTTTCTCCGGGTGCTTTGGTTTCCTCCCACACGTAACAAAGGCGTACAGGCTTGTAGGTTAATTGGCTTCTGCAAATTGCCCCGATGTGTGTGGGATAGAACTATTGTACGGGGTGATCGCTGGTCGACGTGGGCCGAAGGGCCTGTTTCCATGCTGTATCTCCAAACTAAACAAAAACTAAATATAATAAAGATGAACTGCAGTTGCTGATTTATTCGAAAGACAGAGGAAAAGTGCTGGAGTAACTTAGTGGGTCAGGCCCGCCGAGTTACTCCAGCACTCTGTGAAACGTCACCTATCCATGTTCTCCACAGATGCTGCCTGACCCGCTGAGTTACTCCAGCACTCTGTGAAACGTCACCTATCCATGTTCTCCACAGATGCTGCCTGACCCGAAACTGAAATTAGTTACTCCAGCCACTCTGTGAAACGTCACCTATCCATGTTCTCCACAGATGCTGCCTGACCCGCTGAGTTACTCCAGCACTCTGTGAAACGTCACCTATCCATGTTCTCCACAGATGCTGCCTGACCCCCTGAGTTACTCCAGCACTCTGTGAAACGTCACCTATCCATGTTCTCCACAGATGCTGCCTGACCCGCTGAGTTACTCCAGCACTCTGAGAAACGACACCTATCCATGTACACCACGGATGCTGCCTGACCCGCTGTGTTATGGTGCAGCAGCATCTTTGGAGCTAAGGAAATAGGCAACTTTTCGGGCCGAAATCCTTCTGGAAATAGGTAACGTTTCGGGCCGAAACCCAAAAGGGTTTCGGCCCGAAACGTTGCCTATTTCCTTAGCTCCACAGATGCTGCCTGACCCGCTGAGTTACTCCAGCACTTTGTGAAACGTCACCTATCCATGTTCTCCACAGATGCTGCCTGACCCGCTGAGTTACTCCAGCACTCTGTGAAACGTCACCTATCCATGTTCTCCACAGATGCTGCCTGACCCACTGAGTTACTCCAGCACTCTGTGTCAGGCAGAACTTAACTGTGCATTTTGAATTTCCCCAGAGTAGTTCTTCCGATCCATTGAAGGAGGAATCCCAGGGCCAGCCACACAAGGAGAAGAGGAAACTGGATCCCATCCAGGAAACATCGGGATGGTCCGGAGGGAAATGTGGCCAGATGGGCCTGGCGGTGGTGGAGTACCTGACCACCCCTCTGAGCGGGACCAAGTCGGACAGCGCCATCATGGGCGGCGAGATCGTCGGACAGCAGCGGCTCTTCTACGGGGCTCTGATGGGCAGCGAGACGCGGAACGTGGAGTTCAAGCGAGGGGGCGGCGAGTACCTCAACATGACCCTGAAGAGCCACGTCCGTAAGTACGTGTGCGCCTTCCTGAACAGCGAGGGGCGGCAGCCTGTTTGTGGGGGTGAACGACGACGGAACGGTGTGCGGGGTGGACTGCAACCACAAGGACGAGGACCGCGTGAGACTCCTCATCGACTCCATCCTCAAAGGGTTCAAACCGCCTCTCTTCCCCAACTCCTACTCCATCTCCTTCCTTCCCGTCATCAAGGACGGCGACACGGGCTTGTTCCTCAAGGTGGTCCGGCTGTCCGTCCACACTCCCGGCAAGGACGGCGAGATACTACTCTACGAGACTGACCAGGGCGAGGTGTACATACGCAGGGACGGCAGTGTCCAGGGCCCACTGTCCGGGAGTTCCATCCAGGAGTGGTGTAGGCAGGTACGTTGATAGAATGGGGCGGCTGGGCTTGTACACTCTGGAGTTTAGAAGGATGAGAGGATATCTCATTGAAACGTGTAAGATTATTAAGGGTTTGGACACGCTATAGAGGCAGGAAACATGTTCCCGATGTTGGGGGAGTCCAGAACCAGGGGCCACACACACACAGTTTAAGAATAAGGGGTCGGCCATTTAGAACAGAGACGAGGAAACACTTTTCCACACAGAAAGTGGTGAGTCTGTGGAATTCTTTGCCTCAGTGGAGGCAGGTTCTCTGGATGCTTTCAAGAGAGAGCTGGATAGGGCTCTTAAAGATAGCAGAGTCAGGGGATATGGGGAGAAGGCAGGAACGGGGTACTGATTGGGGATGATCAGCCATGATCACATTGAATGGCGGTGCTGGCTGGAAGGGGCCGAATGGCCTCTACTCCTGCACCTGTTGTCTTGGCGCTGTTTGGAAGCTACGCTACATTAAACTAGACTAAACAACACTAAGTTACGCTACACTAAACTATAACACAAGACTAAACTACAGACTAAGGGACTGTGGTACACTGTGAAATCGACAGAAGGATGGAGGGTTGGGTGTTTATGCGTGCTATTTTCATATTTATTTTAGTTGTTTATCTTTTAATATTTTATCTTGTATGTATCGTTAGCTTTTAGAAATGTTTGAATGGTGCACTGACTGGCTGACATTTTAAAATTTTGTTGTACATGGTTCATGTTACAATGACAATGAAGAAACTATTCTATGAGACTAGACAACATTATCCTGGGGGGGTCTGTTCCTCCTCCTCCCCCCCCCCCCCCCCCCCCCCCCCCCTACCTATTGTCTAAGCTACGCTACATTAAACTAGACTAAACAACCTAAGTTACCTACACTAAACTATAACACAAGTTTTGATTAGAGAGGGGGGGGGGGGGGTCGCTGCAGCCAGTCCCAGATCACCTGTGTGCCCCCGGGACTGGCTGCAGTTCCCAGGTCTCGAAAACTAATTGGAAAAAAAACCTGCCTGCGGGCCGGATGATTTTGGGTTGCGGGCCTGATCCGGCCCCTGGGCCGTAGGTTGCCGGCCCCTGGGCCGTAGGTTGCCGGCCCCTGGGCCGTAGATTGCCGGCCCCTGTCCTAGATGTCGTTGTCGTTGTGTCTCCCCCACCCCATATTCACTGCTCTCTCTCTCCCTAGAAATGGACAGCAGAGATCAAGAAGCTCCAAGATACGATCGACACCTTGGTTAAGGAGGAGCACCATCTGCAGCAGGAGCTGCGGCAGCAGCAGCAGTCCATCCAGGAACTGCAGCATCTGCAGCACGAGCTGCAGTCAGTGCACTCCGAGCGTGCAGCCATGTCCAACCTCTGCTGCGTCATCTGACCCCAGGCCGGCCCACGGGAGGCTGGCTATGGGGGGGTCCCGGCTGGGAAAACATCTTAGCAGCTCGACAACAGTGCATTAATAAAAGCTCTCACGCAGTCCTGAAATTCTCAATCCGGCTCGGACAATCCATTCATTGACAGATGTGGCCAGCCCGGAAACAGGCCATTCGGCCCACCCAATCCATGCTCACTGTCTATCTCCTGTTCACAGTAGTTTTTGGACATTTCGTTTGGACCTCAACGGGGTCCAAATGACAAATAAATTGTATTAAATTATATATTTTTAGTTTAGTTTAGAGATACAGCGGTGAAAATGGCCCACCGAGTCTGCGCCGACCAGTGATCCCCGCAACACAAACACGGAAGGAAACGAGACACAGATCGTAGGTCGGAGATCTCTCTCTCTCTCTCTGTCTATAAGACCGTCGCTATCTCTCGTTTCCCTCTCCCCCGACTCTCAGTCTGAAGAAGGGTTTTGATCTGAAACATCACCCATTCCTCTCTCCAGAGATGCTGCCTTGCCCGCTTGAGTTACTCCAGCACTTTGTGTCCATCTGCGGTTTCAACCCAGCACCTGCAGTATCTTACTACCCATCCTTCATAGATACATAGAAAATAGGTGCAGGAGTAGGCCATTCGGCCCTTCGAGCCTGCACCGCCATTCAATATGATCATGGATGACCATCCAACTCAGTATCCCGTACCTGCCTTCTCTCCATACCCCCTGATCCCCTTAGCCACATCTAACTCCCTCTTAAATATAGCCAATGAACTGGCCTCGACTACCCTCTGCGGCAGAGAGTTCCAGAGACTCACCACTCTCTGTGTGAAAAATTTCGGGCCACATCTAACTCCCTCTTAAATTCACCTGTTGTTAATCTTGTTCAACGTTCCATGGCTCTTCCATGGAATAGAAACACAGATTAAAAAAAACCAACACACACCACTAGCTCTGGAAGTGCACCAAAGTCTCCTTTGAGCAATCGGCCTTTACTTGCGTTTTGTAGACAAAAATCAAATATTTTCACCCCGGTATGTAAAATATAAATTAGCTTTTCATCGGCTGACCCGTAGGTTTACACCAAGTGTTTTTGGCACGAGTCGAACAGAACAATCGCATGGCTTCCCTGCTTCCACACCAGTCGCGCGGGTGAGAGACGGGAGAGATGACCTGAGGCAGGTCAAGCAGCTAAAGTAAAACAGAGCGTTGCGTTACATAGATGCTCGTATCCCCTCCGAGGTAGTGCTGAGTAAAACTGACGATTTTGAACAATTTAACCAGGAACTGGAATATTTTGAAGAAGAAGTCTCGTCCCGAGAGCTATTTCCTTCGCTCCATAGACGCTGATTTTCTCCAGCATTTTTTGTCTACCTCCGATTTTTCCAGCATCCGCAGTTCCTTCTTAAACTGGAGTATTTTAGTCAGCGGCCTCTTCCAACTCCAGTCCTCGTTCCATGTTTCTAACGCCACACAGCAGTAGCAAACGATGGATTAATAATAGATGCAGCCTACAGACACATTCGTTAAAAAAGATTCAACCTCTACCATGAGCAAAAGGAAAACACAGACACACACACACACACACATATATGCGCACAGATAAACAAATGACTCCCCCCCCCCCCCCCCCCAACAATATGAAGCCAATAGACCATCATGTTAATACTGCAAAATTAAAAAGATGTTGCAGAAGAGGCATCAGTTGTCCGAGTTCTGATCAAATAATCGATACCTGCGTGGGAAACAAATATAGATATTTAACGCTAGGATTAGGAGGCAGTCGCTAGTTTGGGCATCAGGGATAAGTACGTTTATTGGCCAAGTATTCACATACAAGGAATTTGCCTTGGTGCTCCGCCCGCAAGTAAGAACATGACATTTTACGAATGACAGAATGCGAGTGTCTCAGGTATAATCATTAGGTCTCAGAGCACGGAAACAAGCCCTTCGGCCCAACTCATCTATGCTATCATGGCCTTCAGAGAGTTGTGAGTCTGTGGAATTCTCTGCCTCATAGGGCGGTGGAGGCAGGTTCTCTGGATACTTTCAAGGGAGAGCTAGATAGTAGGTATGTTACAAAACCTACCTGAATCGTCATTGGGAATCTGCCCACAGCCAGGTCCGCGATTTTGGCGCTGTTTGGAGGGGGCGGGTTTAAAACGCGATTTTTACTAGGCTGTACTAATCGCAGATGTTCAGCCTAGTAAATCATTAACGAAAAATCGCTGCAAGACCCGGTCGCAAAAGGTATTATTAGTTTTATAGGCCTCGATAATATAGTTATAATAATTTTAAAATTACTGTCTCATTCCGCAACCTCTCGCAGCCCCAGGGTTTTATAAAGCAAACAATTAAAGGTATGTACCTTATTTTTACATTAAATGGGGCATATATATAACACTATATATCAAGTTATCTATAGCGAGTAGTTCATTTTGGGCTTTTTATATCCCGCAGTATTTTTCTCGGCATTTGAGGGCACTAATCCAGCGCGATGTCAACGTTCTAAACCAGCGCGTTCACATGAACCCACTAGAAAGCCGATTTAAATGGGCATTTATTTACAGCAATTGAACACTAAATTCCTTCCATTTGGCCTATAAATTAATGTAAATTAGATATAAAAATCATGTTATATTGTGAATTATTTGTGAATAATCTTTGGACACTTAGGCTATTTAAAAATGTTAATCTTTCCTTAAGAAATGGGCTTTTGACTATCCAAGATCACAGCTTTTTTGTAATGTCCATTGAAAATCAATAGGGAACAAGATGCTAATTTCCGAGTATGAAAATGGCCATAACCTTTTTAATACTTGAGATATGAAAGTGAATTTGGTGTCAAATTAAACTTATTGTTATGCTTTATCTGATGGGATAAATTGCAGACTTGATTTTTAAAATCTCAAAATTTTGTAACATTGCTATAGATAGGGCTCTTAAAGACAGCGGAGTCAGGGGATATGGGGAGAAGGCAGGAACGGGGTACTGATTGGGGATAATCAGCCACGATCACATTGAATGGCAGTGCTGGCTCGAAGGGCCGAATGGCCTACTCCTGCACCTATTGTCCATTGGTCCATCTAAGCTAGTCCTATTTGCCCGAGTTTGGCCCATATCTCTCTAAACCTTTCCTATCCAAATACCCGTCCAAATGTCTAGTACATGTTGTGACTGGGGCCCCACTCATCGACCCCCTCTGGAAGCAGGTTCCATATTCCCACCACCCCGAGTGAAACCTTCCCCCTCTCACCCTAAACTCCAGCATTCGGTTCCCCTACCCTGCCATTCACTCTGTTAGGGACAGCCTCTTCCCCTCTGAAGCAGGGTCATGACCCGAAACGTCACCCATCCCTTCTCTCCAGAGATGCTGCCTGACTCGAAGAGTTACTCCAGCATTTTGTGTCTCCCTCAGCTTCTTCCCCTCTGTTATCAGGCTTCTGAACGGCCTTTCCATAAGCTAGGGGACGGTCTGATTCACCTCGACCCCATTGCGGACATTGGATTTTGTGTCTGGAGCTGGTGGCTACAATGCTGAGAGCTGCATTTTGCACTCTGTTAACTCTTGTCAATCCATGCACACTGTGGAGATGCAACCTTCTTTAAATAAGGCAGCCAGTCCTAAAGTTACAGAGATAGGTTGAATAAGTTAGGTCTTTATTCTCTGGAGCGCAGAAGGTTAAGGGGGGTCCTGATAGAGGTCTTTAAAATGATGAGAGGGATAGACAGAGTTGATGTGGACAAGCTTTTCCCTTTAAAAATAGGGAAGATTCAAACAAGAGGACATGACTTCAGAATTAAGGGACAGAAGTTTAGGGGTAATATGAGGGGGAACTTCTTTACGCAGAGAGTGGTGGCGGTGTGGAATGAGCTCCCAGTGGAAGTGGTGGAGGCAGGTTCATTAGTATCATTTAAAAATTAATTGGATAGGCATATGGATGAGAAGAGAATGGAGGGTTATGGTATGAGTGCAGGCAGGTGGGACTAAGGGGAAAAAATTTGTTCGGCACGGACTTGTAGGGCCGAGATGGCCTGTTTCCGTGCTGTACTTGTTATATGGTTATATGGTTAAAGTGGTGGCCCATAGAGCTTGGAAACAGGCCCTTCGGCCCAACTTGCCCATACCGACCAACATGTCCCACTGAATCACACAATGTAAAAGGCTGCAGGGAAGTTTAGTTGAGCTTAGTTAGGAGATACAGCGCGGAAACAGGCCCTTCGGCCCACCGAGTCCGTGCCGACCAGCGATCCCCGCACACTAACACTACACACATACACCAAGCCAACTTACAAAATTCTTAAGGGGTTGGACAGGCTAGGTGCAGGAAGATTGCTCCCGATGTTGGGGAAGTCCAGGACAAGGGGTCACAGCTTAAGGATAAGGGGGAAATCCTTTAAAACCGAGATGAGAAGAACTTTTTTCCCACAGAGAGAGTGGTGAATCTCTGGAACTCTCTGCCACAGAGGGTAGTTGAGGCCACAGTTCATTGGCTATATTTAAGAGGGAGTTAGATGTGGCCCTTGTGGCTAAGGTGATCAGAGGGTATGGAGAGAAGGCAGGTACGGGATACTGAGTTGGATGATCAGCCATGATCATATTGAATGGCGGTGCAGGCTCGAAGGGCCGAATGGCCTCTACTCCTGCACCTAATTTCTATGTTTCTATTAACCTACAAACCTGCACGTCTTTGGAGTGTGGGAGGAATCCGAAGAACTCGGAGAAAACCCACGTAGGTCACGGGGAGAACGTGCAAACTCCGTACAGACAGCGCCCGTAGTCGGGATCGGACCCGGGACTCCGACACTGCAAGGCAGCAACTATACCCGCTGCGCCACCGCGCCGTACCAAGTTACATAACTTACCGCTTATTACACGTGTGTTAGGTTAGTCGGCAGCTTCATGTCAACTATCTCAGAATCTGGGGAGCTGCTGCCACTGTGATCACTATAGGTGTCCCTGGGGGGAACAGAAGCACAAGTGTTAACATGCTGGCATTTGGAGAAACTCTCACCAGCTCATGCACACAAGGCTTTATCCCGACAGCAAATGATCAGAAGTTCTAGGAGCACAATTAGGCCATTCGGCCCATCAAGTCTACTCCGCCATTGGTTTACATGGCTGATCTATCTCTCCCCCCTAACCCCATTCTCCTGCCTTCTCCCCATAACCCGACACCCGTACTAATCAAGAATCCATCAATCTCTACCTTAAAAATATCCACTAATTTGGCCTCCACAGCCGTCTGTGGCAATGAATTCCACAGATTCATCACCCTAAAGAAATTCCTCCTCATCTCCTTCCTAAAGGAACGTCCTCTAATTCTGAGGCTGTGCGCTCTGGTCCTAGACTCTCCCACTAGTGGAAACATCCTCTCCACATCCACTCTATCCAGGCTTTTCACTATTCTGTACATTTCAATGAGGTGCCCCCTCATCCTTCTAAACTCCAGCGAGTACAGGCCCAGTGGCGTGAAAGATTAGGACCCCCTGCAAGATTTTTTCCAGGGCAGTTCTGCAGAGCCACGCCCAAAAACCCGAATGTCTGGGGGGGGGGGGGGGGGGGGGGGGGGAGAGAAACTGCACAGCAGCAGGCAGACAAATGATTAGGGAAACACCCAAGTGAATGCCCTGATCCTACATGCCACAGAGTGATACAGCGTGGAAACAGGCCCTTCGGCCCAACTTGCCCACACCGACCAACAATGTCCCAGCTACACTAATCCCACCTGCCTGCATTTGGCCCATATATCCCTCTAAACCTGTCCTATCCATGTACCTGGATGTTGCGACTGCCGGCATCAGATCAGTGTTGCCGGAAGATTTTGAACGTTTCAAAATCCAGCGGCTCAAAAAAAATGTTGCGACTCTTGGAAAAAACACCGCGCGCAATACATCGTCACGACGCTGGTGAGACAGACAAATGCATCAGTGTACCTGGGGGACAACCTGCAGCCCTTCTCCAGGTAACACTGCAACCTCCCTGCAGCCGCTAGGGCCAGACCGAAGTACGGAGGCGATGGCTTCATGGGTCTGGAGGTGAACTCAGGGTGGTACTGGACTCCCACAAAGTAGGGGTGATCTACAAGGGAGAGAAGCAGACTCAATTATACTCTTGAACAGACACGGACTAGTCCATGCGATCAGTCTGTGCCTTGTTAAAAACAATTCAGTCAAAGTCACACAGTGTGGAAACAGGCCCTTTGGCCCAACTCTCTCCAAGCTCTCCGTTTTACAAAATGTTAAATGGTCAGCTCGACATAGACTACAAGACCTACACCAAACCCAAACCAATTAGGAGCAGACGAGGGCATTCGATCTAATTTGTGATCCCAGCTACAAAGACAGATGTATACAGCAATTCGTTCTTCCCCCGCACAATTATTATTTTTATTTTTTTTATTTTTTTATTAGCAGTACAGTAAATCACATTAATACATCGCATATATCTTATTACATTCTGTTGTACCACTTCATTTTTTGAGCTTTAAAAAAGATAGAAATAAAAGTAAGGAAAGTAAGCAAGAATACTGAAGGTGCAGGAAAGTGTTGGGAGAGGAGAACCCCTTAGGGAAGGAATTAGAGAAGGAAGTAAAGAAAAGAAACAAGACCCTAGAAAGAAAAGAAAAAAGAAGAAAGGAAAATCAATCGCTCTATCGTAACACAAAACTCTGCAAAAAAGGATATACCAACCGTGTTTTTATTAAAAATTTATTTTACACCCCCCGTTACCAGGTCCTGGTAGCCTTTATGTTTTAACTAAAAACTTTAACTTCCCCGCACAATTAAAGCATGGAATAATCTCCACCCAACTATAGTTACCCAACCAGATGCAACTAAATTTAACGTAGCTCTTTCTTCCCAATAACCCTTTCTGGCTTAAGCCCTCCCTTCACCACCTCCACAGTTTAAATTCCAGTTGGAATATTTTGGAGGACCAAGAAACCAAGAACTCGTCCTGGCTATGCTAGTCCCACCTGCCCACTGCATTTGGCCCAACTTGCCCACAGTATACTAGTCCCACCTGCCCACTGCATTTGGCCCAACCAGCCAACATGTCCCATCTACATCAGTCCCACCTGGTCCATATCCCTCCAAACCTGTCCTATCCATGTACCTGTCTAACTGCTTCTTAAACGTTGGGAGAGTCCCGGCCTCAACTACCTCCTCTGGCAGCTCGTTCCATACACCCACCACCCTCTGTGTGAAAAAGTTACCCCTCAGGTTCTTATTAAATAATTTCCCCTTCACCTCTGTGTCCTCGATTCACATACTGTGGGCAAGACTGTGCATCTACCCGATCTATTCCTCTCATGATTTGTTAAGTTCTGTCATCGGGCTTCTGAAGGGTCGTTCCGTAAGTTTGGGGAGTTTCCCATTCACCTCCACCCCAGTCAAAGTCAGCAAAGGCCAGCTTCATCTCATCTCAGTTATTCTCCAACCAACCAGATTGTTTTCTCTGCAACATTGGAGGTTGAGGGGGGGGGTCCAAATGGAAGTTTATAAAACCACGAGGTTTAGACCGATAGTCAAACCTTTTCTCGCAGAGTGGGAATGCCAGAGACTAGAAGGCGTAGCTTTAAGGTGAGAGGAGTGAAGATTAAAGTAGTGGACATTTAAAGGATTATATCAACACCATTTTGACGAGCCCCGACCTGGGGTCCGATCGCAAGGGGGAAGGGGAGCTGAGATTCCCCCTCCCCCCTTGATGCAGGAGTTTGATCGCCCCAACGATGAGGGCTCGACTGCCGGCTACGGGAGCCAAGATCGTCCCGTCAACGGAAGGCTCGAGGACCCCGAACGCGGGAGAACAAAGAAGGGAAGAGATGGAACTTGTTTTTTCGCCTTCCATCACAGTGGGGAATGTGGAGGAGTCACTGTGGTGGATGTTCATGTTAAAATGTGTTTTGTGTGTTCTGTTGCTTTTTATTGCTATGGCTGACTTGGCAAACAAAATTCCTCGCATGTTGCAAAACACCCTTGGCTAATAAAGTATTATTGTGATTATAGAAACATAGAAAATAGGTGCAGGAGTAGAGGCCATTCGGCCCTTCGAGCCTGCACCATTCGCCATTCAATATGATCATGGCTGATCACCTAAATCAATATCCCATCCCTGCCTTCTCTCCATACCCCCTGATCCCTTTAGCCACAAGGGCCACATCTAACTCCCTCTTAAATATAGCCAATGAACTGTGTGGCCTCAACTACCTTCTGTGGCAGAGAGTTCCACAGATTCACCACTCTCTGTGTGAAAAATGTTTTCCTCATCTAAAAGATTTCCCCCTTATCCTTAAACTGTGACCTCGAAACGTGTAAAAAATGATTTTCTCATCTCCGTCCTAAAAGACTTCCCTCTTATCCTTAAACTATGATCTTGTGTAGTCTTTTCACTGACTGGTTAGCACGAAACAAAACGCTTTTCACTGTACCTCGATACAGGTGACAAAAATAATCTACACTAACACTGATGTTGGAAGACATGAGGGGAGGGGGGAGGGTCCGGGGAGAGGGTCCGGGGAGAGGGTCCGCGGGCAGCTCACAGCTCGGTCTCTCTTCACCTACCATCCAGTTCGACAATCTCCATTCGTTCCCCTTCCACGTCCTGACCAACAAAACGTAATCCCCTCTCTTCAAAACTTTTCTTCATTTCTGGGTTTACCTGAAACGCAAGCACCTAGTTGATTAGTGGGAACAATGTACAGGTTTGTAGGTTAATGGGCTTGGTAAATGTAAAAATGGTCCCTGGTGTGTGTAGGGTAGGGTTAATGTGCGGGGACCACTGGTCCGGGCAGATCCGGTGGGCCTGTTTCCATGCTGTATCTCTAATCTAAACCGAGCTAAAAGAGTCCCGACCCGAAACGTCACCTATCCATGTTCTCCACAGATGCTGCCTGACCCGCTGAGTTACTCCAGCACTCTGTGAAACGTCACCTATCCATGTTCTCCACAGGTGCTGCCTGACCCGCTGAGTTACTCCGGCACTCTGTGAAACATCACCTATCCATGTTCTCCACAGATGCTGCCTGACCCGCTGAGTTACTCCAGCACTCTGTGAAACGTCACCTATCCATGTTCTCCGCAGATGCTGCCTGACCCGCTGAGTTATGGTGCAGCAGCATCTATGGAGCTAAGGAAATAGGCAACTTTTCGGGCCGAAATCCTTCTGGAAATAGGCAACGTTTCGGGCCGAAACCCTTATGGGTTTCGGCCCGAAACGTTGCCTATTTCCTTAGCTCCATAGATGCTGCCTGACCCGCTGAGTTACTCCAGCACTTTAATTTTTATTATGTTATTTAATATGTTTATATGTTATTGTTTTTTTAGATCAGGAACATCTGATGTTAAAGTGTTTAAACCCAATGAAAGGTAAGAAAAAATAAAGTGGAAAAGATTAGAACACGGGAGTTTAAAAAACACACGCTTGAAACTCAGAAAACTGAGAGGTCGACAGGACCCAAACAAACAGGCCGGCACGGTGGCACAGCGGTAGAGTTGCTGCCTCACAGCGCCAGAGACCCGGGTTCCATCCTGACTACAGGTGCTGTCTGTACGGAGTCTGTACGTTCTCCAGGTGATCCAGTTTCCTCCCTCACTCCAAAGATGTACAAGTTTGTAGGTTAATTGGCTTTGGTAAAACTGTGTGTGTGTGTAGGATAGTGTTAGTGTACGGGCGATCGCTGGTCGGCATGGACACGAAGGGCCGAAGGGCCGCATTGCCTCTAAACTAAACTGACACAAGTGGACAGATTGGTAAAGGAGGCACATGGTAGTATGCTTGCCTCCAACAGTCAGGGCTTTGAGTATAAAGTGGTTACCTCCCATATCCCAAAAGCATGCAGGTGCAGCAGGCAGTGAAGAAGGCGAATGGTGTGTTAGCATTCATAGCAAAAGGATTTGAGTATAGGAGCAGGGACGTTTCACTGCAGTTGTACAGGGTCTTGGTGAGACCACACCTGGAGTATTGCGTACAGTTTTGGTCTCCTAATCTGAGGAAAGACATTCTTGCCGTAGAGGCAGTACAGAGAAGGTTTACCAGACTGATTCCTGGGATGGCAGGACTTTCATATGAAGAAAGACTGGATAGACTCGGCTTGTACTCACTAGAATTTAGAAGATTGAGGGGGGGATCTTATAGAAACGTACAAAATTCATAAGGGGTTGGACAGGCTAGATGCAGGAAGATTGTTCCTGATGTTGGGGAAGTTCAGGACAAGGGGTCACAGCTTAAGGATAAGGGGGAAATCTATTAAGACCGAGATCAGGAAAACTTTTTTCACACAGAGAGTGGTGAATCTGTGGAACTCTCTGCCGCAGAGGGTAGTCGAGGCCACAGTTCATTGGCTATATTTAAGAGGGAGTTAGATGTGGCCCTTGTGGCTAAAGGGATCAAAGGGTATGGAGAGAAGGCAGATACAGGATACTGAGTTGGATGATCAGCCATGATCATATTGAATGGCGGTGCAGGCTCGAAGGGCTGAATGGCCTACTCCTGCACCTATTTTCTATGATTCTAAGTTTCTATGTATGTTAATTGGTTCTATAATTGTCAATAGGGATGAGAAAGTAGAGTTGACATAGAACGAGCGTGTGAACGGGCGATCGATGGTCGGCATGGACACGATGGGCCGAAGGGCCTGTAGTGTTCCTGTGTTGAATGTTGCATTTGTGCAATAAAATGCAGTATGTTTTCGTGAAAGCAGTCGTGTGTCTTTTTTGCAAATAAGTGATAAGTTGTTTGTACCTCGTATCGGTGCCTGTGTCTTTCCTCTATCGAGTCAGATTCCTTGTACAACTTCCCTACAAGTCAAAGAAAACAAAGAGCTTTTTTTTATTTTTTTTTTTAAAAAGAGGACAACATTGATGAGAGACAAACAAACTCTCCACAGGGTGATGGTTTCTGTTAATTGAGCAGACCCGTGATTAAAGCGGTGGCGCAGCGGTAGAGTTGCTGCCTCACAGCGCCAGAGACCCGGGTTCCATCCTGACTACGGGTGCTGTCTGTACGGAGTTTGCACCCTCTCCCCGTGACCTGCATGCATTTTCTCCGGGTGCTCCGGTTTCCTCCCACACTCCAAAGACGTGCAGGTTTGCAGGTTAATTGGCTTTGGTAAAATTGTAAATTGCCCCTACAGTGTGTGTGTGTGTGTGTGTGTGTGTGTGTGTGTGTGTGTGTGTGTGTGTGTGTGTGTGTGTGTGTGTGTGTGTGTGTGTGTGTAGGGTGGTGTTAGTGTGCGGGGATCGCTGGTCGGCACGGACTCGGTGGGCCGAAGGGCCTGTTTCCGCGCTGTATCTCTAAACTAAACTTGCAAATGTAAAGCAACCCGAGTGTGTGTGTGTGTGTGTGGGGTGGGGGGAAATAAAACCTCGGGATAACAGATTGCAGGGAAAATGAATGGGGAATGGGATTAGAGTCATAGAGTGAGGAAACAGGCCGTTCGGCCCATCTTTGTCTATGGGGCATGGATACCTGTAGGAAGGAACTGCTGGTTTAAACTGAAGATAGACACAAAATGAAAGGGCAACTCAACGTCTACATCTCTCGTTACCCTCTGCCGAATCTCAGGCTGAAGAAGGGAAAACTTCACCCATTCCTTCTCTCCAGGGATGCTGCCTGTCCCGCTGAGTTACTCCAGCTTTTTGTGTCTATCTTCAGGCACGGACACTCAGACCTTTAACGCAAGGGTTTGTTTCGCTGAGAGCCAAAGCATTGGAGACGGAGGGAGAGGAAAAGCAAGGGGGCAGAAAAAGAAAGGGACAAGCAGTCCTAAAGCAGAGAGCCGACAAGCAACTTACAGAGGACGGAGTTCTTGTCCTTGAGTATGGTGGTCCGTTTGCCAAGCCTCATGGTTCCACCCATGTCACCGGGATTGTGTTCAGGCATGTCGATCACCTGCACAAGGAGTAACACGCATGTCAAAATCCACACATCAATAGACAATAGGTGCAGGAGTAGGCCGTTCGGCCCTTCGAGCCAGCACCTCCATTCAATGTGATCATGACTGATCATCCCCAATCAGTACCCCGTTCCTGCCTTCTCCCCTGACTCCGCTATTTTTAAAGAGCCTTATCTAACTCTCTCTTGAAAGCATCCAGAGAACCGGCCTCCACCGCCCTCTGAGGCAGAGAATTCCACACTCACCACACTATGTGAGAATAAAGTGTTTCCTCGTCTCCGTTCTAAACGGCTTACTCCTTATTCATAAACTGTGGCCCCTGGTTCTGGACTCCCCCAACATCGGGTCTGAAGAAGGGTTTCGGCCCGAAATGTTGCCTATTTCCTTCGCTCCATAGATGCTGCTGCACCCGCTGAGTTTCTCCAGCTTTTTTGTGTACCTTCGATTCTCCAGCATCTGCAGTTCCTTCTTAAACATCGGGAACATGTTTCCTGCCTCTAGTGTGTCCAAGCCCTTAACAATCTTATATGTTTCAATGAGATCCCCTCTCATCCTTCTAAACTCCAGAGTGTACAAGCCCAGCTGCTCCATTCTCTCAGCATATGACAGTCCCGCCATCCCGGAAATTAACCTGGTGAACCTACGCTGCACTCCCTCAATAGCAAGAATGTCCTTCCTCAAATTAGGGTAGCAAAACTGCACACAATACTCCAGGTGTGGTCTCAAGACAAAAACAACAGTGAATTCACGGGTCGTAGTTAAAAGGACGGGGAACCATCTAACCAGATCACCCTGAAGTACAGATTAAAAATAAAGGAATATTCATTAGGTTTAAACTCCAATGTCCGAGTGATTCTCCTTCCCATTCCCACACTGACCTTTCTGTCCAACACCTCCTCCATTGTCAGAGTGAGGCTAGTCGCGAATTGGAGGAACAGCATCTCATATTTCGCTTGGGCAGCTTGCAGCCCAGTGGTATGAATGTTGATTTGTCTAACACCAAGTAACCCCGGCATTCCCTCTCTCTCCATCCCTCCCCCACCCAAGTTGCACCAGCTTCTCGTTCTCACCCAGCAATCAGCTAACAATGGCCTGTTTCCATTTATCATCGTTACTTTTTTGCATAACTTTCATTCATTGTTCTTTATCTCTCTACATCACCGTCTATACATCTCGTTTCCCTCTCTCCCGACTATCAGTCTGAAGAAGGGTCTCGACCCGAAACGTCACCCATTCCTTCTCTCCAGAGATGCTGCCGGTCCCACTGAGTTACTCCAGCGTTTTGTGTCTATCTTTGGTTTAACCCAGCATCTGCAGTTCCTTCCTACACATGCTACATACATACCACAGGATAGCTTGTGTTGGCATCAAACTCGGTAGAATTGGCATCTGTAATAGCAAACAAAAAAATGTGTTGTGAAACACAGCAAATATAAAACAGAACTGTTACATTTTCCTAACCGGGGTAAAACAAACTTAAGACACAATGGTTATTGGGACCAGGAAGCGAGCGGGCAAGATCATCTCTGACCCCTCTCACCCTGGCCACAAACTCTTTGAATCACTTCCCACTGGAAGGGAACTCCTGCCTGTCAAAGCTGCCACAGCCAGACATAAAAACAGCTTTTATCCACGAGTAGTTGCTCTACTCAACAGCCAAAAATCTGTAGCCTCCCTTTGATCTGGTATTTTGTTGGTTCACATGCTTGATCAATGGTGTTTTATCATTAATGTTTTATTATTATTAATGTTTAGTGTTTTCGGAGTAATTTGTAGCTGTCACTGTATGTCATGTTGTTACTTGTGGGCGGAGCACCAAGGCAAATTCCTTGTATGTGAATACTTGACCAATAAACTTACTTATTTACTCACTTATGGTTATATTAAAGGTGAAAGCGAATATCTGGTTTACAACACATTCCACGTGTTAAATTCTGACGCATTAGAAAATGGGGAAGGTAATTAATTTAAATGGTAATTTTGAAAATTCTTTGCCATAAATGAATTAAAATGATGATTTAGTCGTGAAAAATCTGTGTTCGCAACAATGAGCACGGGGAATGTTTGACCTTAGAGTTACAGCGTGGGAACAGGCCCTTCGGCCCGTCGAGTCCGCGCCGACCAGCGATCACACTGGCACTATCCTACCCGCTAGGGACAACTTTTCAATGACACCAAGCCTATTAACCTACACACCTGTAAGTCTAGGGAGTGTGGGAGGAAACCGGAGCACCGGAGCAGCAGGTCACGGGGAGTACGTGCAAACTCCGTACAGACAGCGCCCGTAGTCACTGGACCTCAGTACAGGTGACAAATAAAGTCTTACACTGAGGAAACACTTTTTCTCACAGAGAGCTGTGAGTCTGTGGAATTCTCTGCCTCAGAGGCCGGTTCTCTGGATACCTTCAAGAGAGAGCTAAATAGGGCTCTTAAGAATAGCGCAGTCAGGGGATACGGGGAGAAGGCAGGAACGGGGTACTGATTAATAATAATAATAATAAATTTTATTTATGGGCGCCTTTCAAGAGTCTCAAGGACACCTTACAAAAATTTAGCAGGTAGAGGAGAAACATGTAAGGGGAATGAAATAAATAGTAGAGACATGACTAGTACACAAAATAAAGATAGAATATAATTCAAAACACAGTATGAGGCAATTAATGCACAGATGAAAAGGGAGGGGGACGTGGGGCTAAGGATAGGCAGAGGTGAAGAGATGGGTCTTGAGGCGGGACTGGAAGATGGTGAGGGACACGGAATTGCGGATCAGTTGGGGGAGGGAGTTCCAGAGCCTGAGAGCTGCCCTGGAGAAGGCTCTGTCCCCAAAACTGCGGAGGTTGGACTTGTGGATGGAGAGGAGACCGGCTGATGTGGATCTGAGGGACCGTGAGGGTTGGTAGGGGGAGAGGAGGTCAGTGAGATATGGGGGGGGGGGGCGGGGGGGGCAGATGGTGGAGGGCTTTGTAGGTGAGGAGCAGGATTTTGTAGGTGATCCGGTGGGAGATGGGAAGCCAGTGAAGTTGTTTGAGGACTGGAGTGATGTGATGCCAGGATTTGGAATGGGTGATGAGTCGGGCGGCTGCGTTCTGGACCAGTTGGTCCAGACTGGAGTCGGTTGATGTAGGTGGAGCTGATGTCAAGGAGAAGTGAGTTGCAATAGTCCAGTCGGGAGGAGATGAAGGCATGGATGAGTCTTTCAGCAGCGGGAGGTGTGAGAGAGGGTCTGAGTTTGGCGATGTTGCGGAGATGAAAGAAGGAGGTTTTAATGACATGGCGGATGTGAGGCTCAAGGGAGAGGGTGGAATCAAAGATCACGCCAAGGTTGCGGGCCTGGGGAGATGGGGAGACAGTGGTGCCGTCGATGGTGAGAGTGGGGTTATTGATTTTGCTGAGTGTGGCTTTGGAGCCTGTGAGGAGGATTGGGGATGATCACATTGAACGGTGCTGGCTCGAAGGGCCGAATGGCCTACTCCCGCACCTATGGCCTATTGAATATTTTGACCAAGGACTCTGCATGCTGACGTGTCTTCGAAGGAACTGATTGTGTTAATCATATCCCAATGATTGGGAAGGCACACTTTTATAAAACAATATGTTGCCTGTACCTGACCAGTTCAGCTCATTCCGTGCGAATTCCACGACAGCCAGCTGCATGCCGAGACACACACCTGCAGGAACAGAACGACGTGGTTCAAGGACCCTTCAACACAGGAAAACATCACCGAATATCTCGCACGCAAGTCTTTAGACTTTAGAAGGTCGACACAAAATGCTGGAGTTACTCAGCGGGACAGGCAGCATCTATGGAGAGAAGGAATGGGCGACGTTTCGGGTCGAGACCTTTCAGCAGACTTTAGAGATACAGCACGGAGACAGGCCCTTCGGCCCATCTAGACCGCGCCAATCACCCTGCATGCTAACACTATCCAACACACACTCGGGACAATTTACAACTTTCACCAAAGCCAATTAACCGACAAACCTGTACGTCTTTGGAGTGTGGGGGGAAACCGGAGCACCCGGAGAAAACCCACGCAGGTCACGGGGAGAACGTGCAAACTCCGTACAGGCAGCACCCGTAGTCAGGATCGAACCCGGGTCTCTGGCGCTGTGAGGCAGCAACTCTACCGCTGCGCCACCGTGCCGGCCCAAGTCACTTTTTCTCACAGAGAGCTGTAAGTTTGTGGAATTCTCTGCCTCAGAGGGCGGTGGAGGCCAGTTCTATGGATGCTTTCAAGAGAGAGCTAGATAGGGCTCTTAAAGATAGCTGAGTCAGGGGATATGGGGAGAAGGCAGGAACGGGGTACTGATACATGTCATATGCTGAGGGAATGGAGCAGCTGGGCTTGTACACTGGAGTTTAGAAGGATGAGAGGGAATCTTATTGAAACATGTAAGATTATTAAGTTTGGACACTCTAGAGGCAGGAAACATGTTCCCGATGTTGGGGGAAGTCCAGAACCAGGGGCCACACAGTTTAAGAATAAGGGGTAAGCCATTTCGAATGGAGATGAGGAAACACTTTTTCTCACAGAGAGTTGTGAGTCTGTGGAATTCTCTGCCTCAGAAGGCAGTGGAGGCCGGTTCTCTGGATGCTTTCAAGAGAGAGCTAGATAGGGCTCTTAAAGATAGCGGAGTCAGGGGATATGGGGAGAAGGCAGGAACGGGGTACTGATTGGAGATGATCAGCCGTGATCACATTGAATGGCGGTGCTGGCTCGAAGGGCCGAATGGCCTACTCCTGCACCTATTGCCTGTTGAACAAAATTGGACACAAAGCCACTAAATACTTTACTTGCAACAAAGCACCATACTCTCACCTCTAAAATACTATTGGTTCAGTTACTGGCCACGAGACACATTTATTAAACATGCTCACTGGCACCCTTTGTGTCTACAAGACACACTGCTCAAGAATACATGACAAGATATAGACTCACAGCTGGAGTAACTCAGCAGGTCAGGCAGCATCTCTGGAGAAAAAGGACAGAGTGACGTTTCGGGTCAGGACTTTTCCACAGACTCGGGTCCAGTCTGAAGGGCCCCAACCCAAAACGCCACCTGTGGGACCCATTGGCTGGTGCGCACAAGTTGGGCCGAATGGCCTGTTTCCACACTGTATTATTCTATGCATGTTCTCCAGAGATGCTGCCTGACCCGCTGAGTTCATAAGATCATAAGTGATCAGAGCAAAATTAGGCCATTCGGCCCGTCAAGTCTACTCCACCATTCAATCATGGCTGATCTATCTCTCCCTCCTAACCCCATTCTCCTGCCTTCTCCCCATAACCCCTGACACCCGCAATCTATCTATCTCTGCCTCAACTATATCCACTGACTTGGTCTCTGCAGCCTTCAGCGACAAAGAATCCCACAGATTCACCACCCTCTGAGTAAAGAAATTCCTCCTCATCTCCTTCCTAAAGGTGCATCCTTTAATTCTGAGGCTGTGCCCTCTGGTCCTAGACTCTCCCACTAGTGGAAACATCCTCCCCACAGTCACTCTATCCAGGTTACTTCAGCACTTTGTCTTATAAGGTCATGAGGAATAGCAGTGGAATTAGGCCATTCGGCCCATCAAGTCTACTCCGCCATTCAATCATGGCTGATCCATCTCTCCCTCCTACCCCCCATTCTCCTGCCTTCTCCCCATAACCCCTGGCACCCGTACTAATCTCTAGCTTCTGTGTTTTGTTTAAGTCACCGAGCAGTTCTGCACACCCACTAGTTGCTGTTCATGATTAAGGCAGGGACAACATCGCTGGAGATGAACGCACTCACCCAGAAATGGCTTCTTCTGTTTTCTTGCCCAGGCAATGGCGAGAATCTTTCCCTCTGTCCCGCGGACACCAAAACCTCCAGGCACCAGAACTCCACTGCAAGAGAAACCGCAGACACTGAGTGCATCTGGCAGCACACGCTGAGTTTACCGAGGTACAGTGAAAAGCTTTTGTTGCGTGCTAACCAGTCAGCGGAAAGACAACACATGATTACAACCACGCCAGTCAAAGTGTACAGATACATGATAAGGGAATAACGTTTAGTGCAAGGTACAGCCAGCAAAGCCCAAACAAGGACAATAGACAATAGGTGCAGGAGTAGGCCATTCGGCCCTTCGAGCCAGCACCGCCATTCAATGTGATTGTGGCTGATCATTCCACAATCAGTACCCCGTTCCTGCCTTCTCCCCTTACCCCCAGACTCTGCTGTTTTTAAGAGCCCCATCTAGCTCTCTCTTGAAAGCATCCAGAGAACCTGTCTCCACCGCCCTCTGAGGCAGAGAATTCCACAGACTCACAACTCTCTGTGAGAAAAAATGTTTCCTCGTCTCCGTTCTAAATGGTTTACTCCTTATTCTTAAACTGTGTGGCCCCTGGATCTGGACTCCGAGGGTCACCAATAAGGTAGATAGCAGTTCAGGACCGCTCTCTGGTTGTGGTAGGATGGTTCAGTTGCCTGATAACAGCTGGGAAGAAACTGTCCCTGAATCTGGAGGTGTGTGTTTTCACACGAATGAATGAATGAATGAATACGTTTATTGGCCAAGTATATTCACATACAAGGAATTTGCCTTGGTGCTCCACTCGCAGGTAACAACACCACATAAGAATCACACATAAACATCAATATTAATACACACATCTGTGCCGTATTTATGCCGCGACCAGGGATATTGGCGTGGAGGGATGGTTGGGAACTTACTTGGCACTGCACAGATTCTGCCAGGCTTCGTGGTATTTCACCGGATCTTCCTCCTGTCTAGCCAGCTCCAGGTCCGCTGAGTCGATATACTGCCGAGAAAAACACCAAAAACATTTCACCGGCTCTCCACACACGCACGAGTCATGGCAAAAGTCCAATAGTTTTAGATTAGTTCAGTTTATAGACTCCTCTCATCATTGTTCCTGATCCAGCCCACCATGATAAATAGACAACAGGGTGCAGGAGTAGGCCATTCGGCCCTTCGAGCCAGCACCGCCATTCAATGTGATCATGGCTGATCATCCCCAATCAGTACCCCCCCGTTCCTGCCTTCTCCCCATATCCCCTGACTCCGCTATCTTTAAGAGCCCTATCTAGCTCTCTCTTGAAAGTATCCAGAGAACCTGCCTCCACCGCCCTCTGAGGCAGAGAATTCCACAGACTCACCACTCTCTGTGTGAAAAAGTGTTTCCTCGTCTCCGTTGTAAATGGCTTACCCCTTATTCTTAAACTGCGTGTGGCCCCTGGTTTAGAGCTGTAGTGTCTGAGTAGAAGTCTCGCGCTTACCTTCACCTCCAGCTTCTGATGAATGGCGAGTGCGGAATGTTCCAGAGCCTTGATGACAGACGCGTAGGAGTCGGAGAGCTTGGTGTACTTCCCCACCAATGCAATGGAACAAATCTCTAACGTACGATCATATCTGGAGTTGGTTGTTTCGACAAGGGAGAAGGAGAGAGCAGCAGATCAATAATTATTCTCAGGCAAAGCTGAATGAACTGATCAATCGCTGACACAAGGAGAACGCAGGAGGATGAGGGGGCATCTCATAGAGGTGAAAAAATCATGAGAGGGTAGACACACAGAGTCTCTTGCCCAGAGGAGGTAAATCGAGGACCAGAGAACAGAGGTTTAAGGTGAAGGGGAAAAGATTTGACACAAAGGGCAGTGGGTGTATGGAACGAGCTGCCAGAGGAGATGGTTGAGGCAGGGACTATATCCCTCCCAACATTTAGGAATCAGTTAGACAGGTACATGGATAGGACAGGATTGGAGGGGACAGGATTGGAGGGCTATGGACCAAACGCGGGCAGGTGGGGCGAGGGTAGCTGGGATATGTTGGTGGGCATGGGGCAAGTTGGGCCGAAGGGCCTGTTTCCACAGTGTGTCACTCTGAGAACACAAGGCAGAATTGAAATGCAGTAGAGTTCCTGCCATACAATCACTTAACAGAGGGATTGTAAACCGATCTTCAAATGGTGGAATGTGTAGGAAGGAACTACAAATGTCAGTGGTGCAGCGATAGAGTTCAGCGAATTCAGCGCCAGAGACCCTGGATCCGACCCCGCTACAAGTGCTGTCTGTGCGGAGTTTGTACGTTCTCCCCGTGACCCGAGTGGGTTTTCTCCAGAAATCTTCGGTTTCCTCCCACACTCCAAAGACGTGCAGGTTTGTAGGTTAATTGACTTCGTAGATGTAAAAATTGTCCCTAGTGGGTGTAGGATAGTGTTAATGTGTGGGGATCGCTGGTCGGCACAGACTCGGTGGGCCGAAGGGCCTGTTTTCATGCTGTATCTCTAAACTAAACTGAAGATAGACACAAAAAGCTGGAGTAACTCAGTGGGTCAGGCAGCGTCTCTGGAGATCTTTGGTCTAAAGAAGTGTCTGGACTCGTAACATCACCTATTACCTTTCTTCAGAGATGCTGACTGACCCGCTGAGTTACTCCAGCCTTTTGTGTCTATCATCAAATGGTGGAAAGTTCACACAACTCAAATTACCGAGCTTCCGAGCGCAGCACACAGCCTGACTAATCAAAATAACCATTTCCAATCAATGGGAAACATTCAATCAATAACCCTGAAATTATTTTTTTTATGGAAAATACTCAACTTTGTTCACTCGAGGCAGCGTGACAGTTTAGTTTAGAGATACAGCGCGGAACTGGCCCTTCGGCCCACCGAGTCTGTACCGGCCAGCGATTCCCGCACACTAACAACATAATCCTAAATTATGTTGTGTCTTGGGTCTATTTGTTTGTAATGTATGGCTGCAGAAACGGCATTTCGTTTGGACCTCAAGGGGTCCAAATGACAATTAAATGTATCTTGTATCTTGTAGTGAGGCCACAGTTGGAAAACTGTTTAAGAAGGAACTGCAGATGCTGGAAAATCGCAGGTACACAAAAATGCTGGAGAAACTCAGCGGGTGCAGCAGCATCTATGGAACGAAGGAAATAGGCAACGTTTCGGGCCGAAACCCTGAAGGAAATAGGCAACGTTTCGGGACGAAACCCGGAAGGGTTTCGGCCCGAAACGTTGCCTATTTCCTTCGCTCCATAGATGCTGCCGCACCCGCTGAGTTTCTCCAGCATTTCTGTGTACCTTCACGGAATCATTTAGTTTAGTTTAGAGATACAGCGCGGAACTGGCCCTTCGGCCCACCGAGTCTGTACCGACCAGCGATTCCCGCACACTAACAACATAATCCTAAATTATGTTGTGCCTTGGGTCTATTTGTTTGTAATGTATGGCTGCAGAAACGGCATTTCGTTTGTACCTCAAGGGGTCCAAATGACAATTAAATGTATCTTGTATCTTGTACACACACTAGGATCAATTTACAATTATACCAAGACAATTAACCTACACACCTACACGTCGTTGGAATGTGGGAGGAAACCCGAGCGCCCGGAGAAAACCCACGGGGAGAAGGTACAAACTCCGTACAGACAGCACCCGCGGTCAGGATCGAACCTGCGTCTCCACAAAGGACCAATGACCCAGGATGTCTGATGCCCACACAAGAGCCAGTCAGAGTGACTACATACCTGTCTGCCATTTCCCTCCACTTGCTGAGAAGCTTTCTGGGTTTAGCTTCATAATTGAGATTGAGTCTTCCCTTAAAATAGCCGACAACGCCTTCCGCTTCCAGCAACAGGGGAACTCGGTAAAGGGAACAAACGTCGTATACACAGATAACCTGCAGTCAAACACAAATGCGTAGGTTCACCAGGTTAATTCCCGGGATGGCGGCACTGTCATACGCTGAGGGAATGGAGCGGCTGGGCTTGTACACTCTGGAGTTTAGAAGGATGAGAGGGATTCTTATTGAAACATATAAGATTATTAAGGGTTTGGACACGCTAGAGGCAGGAAACATGTTCCCGATGTTGGGGGAGTCCAGAACCAGGGGCCACACACAGTTTAAGAATAAGGGGTAAGCCATTTAGAACGGAGACGAGGAAACACTTTTTCACACAGAGAGTTGTGAGTCTGTGGAATTCTCTGCCTCAGAGGGCGGTGGAGGCCGGTTCTCTGGATGCGTTCAAGAGAGAGCTAGATAGGGCTCTTAAAGATAGCGGAGTCAGGGGATATGGGGAGAAGGCAGGAACGGGGTACTGATTGGGGATGATCAGCCATGATCACATTGAATGGCGGTGCTGGCTCGAAGGGCCGAATGGCCTACTCCTGCACCTATTGTCTATAAGCTTGTCTATAAGCTATTCCAGAAATAATAATGTGGAGGATGGAACTGCAGATTCGGGTTTAAACCGAAGATAGACACAAAATGCTGGAGTAAATCAGCGGGTCAGGCAGCATCTATGGAGAGAAGGAATGGGTGACGTTTCGGGTCGGGTCTGAAGAAGGGTCTCGACCCGAAACGTCACCCATTCCTTCTCTCCAGGGATGCTTCCTGTCCCGCTGAGATTCTCCAGCATTTTTGTCCACCTTCGATAGATCAGCCATGATTTCAGTCTTCAGTCCAATGGTACTTCTATTCAGCAATTCTGCTCCGATCACCGACGAACTCCGCCCGGCACGGAGGCACTGGTCACCGCACGCCAAAGCGCGGCACAACCCCAGCCGTTAAACCCAGGGTAAGATGCTCGCTTACCTGCTCCGGTTCCACGTGGCAGAACATCGAGATCTTCTCCTTGACGGCCTTCTCCATGGGGGTGGTACACCGGCACACAATCTGCACAGACAGTTCGAAACATCACTCAACATAATTTGAGGAAGGACATTCTTGCTATTGAGGGAGCGCAGCGTAGGTTTACAAGGTTAATTTCCGGGATGGCGGGACTGTCATATGCTGAGAGAATGGAGCGGCTTGGCTTGTACACTCTGTGGAGTTTAGAAGGATGAGAAGGGATCTCATTGAAACATATAAGATTGTTAAGGGCTTGGACACGCTAGAGGCAGGAAACATGTTCCCGATGTTGGGGGAGTCCAGAACCAGGGGCCACACACAGTTTAAGAATAAGGGGTAAGCCATTTAGAACGGAGACGAGGAAACACTTTTTCTCACAGAGAGTGGTGAGTCTGTGGAATTCTCTGCCTCGGAGGGCGGTGGAGGCAGGTTCTCTGGATGCTTTCAAGTGAGAGCTAGATAGGGCTCTTAAAGATAGAGGAGTCAGGGGATATGGGGAGATGGCAGGAACGGGGTACTGATTGGGCATGATCAGCCATGATCACATTGAGTGGCGGTGCTAGCTCGAAGGGCCGAATGGCCTACTCCTGCACCTATTGTCTATTGTCATGCCACAGCTGCTGCCTTACAGCGCCAGAGATCCGGGTTTGATCCAGACTAGGGACAAACTTATTGAGGTGTATAAAGTCATGACAGGAATAGATTGGGTGGATGCAGTGTCTCTTGCCCAAAGTGGGGGAATCAGAGAACCAGAGGGCTTAGATTTAAGGTGAAGGGGGAAAGATTTTATAGGAATCTGAGGGGTAACTTGATCATGCAAAGGGTGGTGGGTGTATGGAATGAGCTGCCAGAGGAGGTAGTTGAGGCTGGGACTATTGCAACATTTAAGAAGCAATTAGACAGGGATATGATATGGGCCAAACGCAGGCAGGTAGGACTAGTGTAGATGGGGCACGTTGGCTGGTGTGGGCAAGTTAGGCTGGAGGTCCCGTTTCCACGCTGTGTTTGACTCCAACGTTCTACCGCTCGGGTTTTGGGATCACTCCACGCTTACCAAGTCTGGCGACAAGCCGAGGCCACGAAGTTCCCGAACGCTATTCTGCGTCGGTTTGGTCTTCTGCTCTCCAGTGGTACTTGGCTGAAATATAAAGGAGAGACGAGGATCGGGATTTGGATCTTCTACACAAGAGCAACTTAAGGGCCTGTCCCACTTACGCGTCCTTGGGGCGTACGGGCACCTTATGGCCGCGTGGGGCCGGTCCCACTTAAAAGCGCAGAGGGGTATGGAGTTGTGCGGGGCTGGTCCCGACATCGCGCGGGGCTCCGAAATTCTGACAGCGGCCGAAATCTTTGTGCGCCAACGGCCTGTCGGCGCGATGATGTCACTTCCTGGCATGGCGTTGCGTGATGACGTCACCGCCTGGCATTGCGTGATGTCACCGGCCGACGCCCAAATTCAGTCGGCCCGCCTCCTGCCCAGCTGATTGGTAAGCTTGACGCAAATTACTTCACGCGCGAACTTCACGTGAACTGCGCTTCCGTTTGGTCGCGCCAAACGCACGCAATCGCATGCAAGTGGGACAGGCCCTTTAGAAAGATTCACAGGCCAGCCGGTGGGGCTGGGTGGTATAACAGGGGCAACGATTTCTTGGACGGTTAGTACTGAAACATCACAGGAGCGTAACGGGTTTTACATCCCCCTCCAGCAAGGCCCTGGCGCATCCCCAAGATTCAGAGGTCACATTCCAGGGAACATTACAAGCAACCCCGTTTTGAGTCACTTGTGTTTCATTGGTCGAGTTAATCGTGAGGCCTTGGTCACCTTGAGAGGAGGGGTAAAACTGCAAATAGTTCCCCTCCTGTTCCCATCAACACCCCCCCCCCCAAATAATATTTCCGTTTCTTTCTAGGCAGGAGACTGCCCCAACTTGTGTCACCAGCTTTCCCACCAATAGGTAGCGTGACCAATCTAGACGGGCTTCATAGTTCAGATTGAGGAGACGGCTATTTAAAAGGGCAAGGAGCAGGAAGGTAGGTCCCACATGCCGGGCACACTAGCCATGGACAGAGGGCCTGGATAGAGTGGATGTGGAGAGGATGGTTCCACAAGATCGAGTGTCTAGGAGCAGAGGGCACAGTCTCAGAATAAAAGGACGTAACTTAACAAAGGTGATGAGGAGGAATTTCTTTCGTCAGAGGGTGGTGAACAGGGTACTGATTGTGGACGATCAGCCATGATCATATTGAATGGCAGCGCTGGCTCGAAGGGCCGAATGGCCTATTCCTGGCACCTATTGTCTATTGAATCTGTGGATTTTTTGTGCCACAGCCGGCTGTGGAGGCCAGACCTCCTGAGTAGTACGGGGGTCAGGGGTTACGGGGAGAAGGCAGGAGAATGGGGTTGAGAGGCATGGATAGATCAGCCATGATTGAATGGCGGAGTAGACTCGATGGGCCGAATGGCCTAATTCTGCTGCTACAACTTGTGAACACCAGCCTTATAATCAACGATGGGAGGGTTAAGAGGAGGGGGAAACTCTGCAAAACAAAACGTCATTAACAAATACTAGGGAGGAAATTAATTGCAAGAAAATGTTCTTTGTGGGTTTGAGGAGATAGTAGAGACTGCCGATCATAAGGTCATAAATGATAGGAGCAGAATTAGGCCATTCGGCCCCTCATGGCTGATCTATCTCTCCCTCCTAACCCCATTCTCCTGCCTTCTCCCCATAAGCCCTGACACCCGTACTAAGAATCTATCTATCTCTGCCTTAAATATATCCATTGACTTGGCCTCCACAGCTGTCTGTGGCAATGAATTCCACAGATTCACCACCCTCCGATAATAGAAATTCCTCCTCTTCTCCTTCCTGAAAGAACGACCTTTAATTCTGAGGCTGTGACCTCTAGTCCTAGACTCTCCCACTAGTGGAAACGTCCAGATGCTGGGGTCGGGAGCAACGTGCAATGCTGGAGGAACTTTTGTGTGTTCTTGATTAGTACGGGTGTCAGGGGTTACGGGGAGAAGGCAGGAGAATGGGCTCGAGAGGGTAAAGATAGATCGACCGTGATTGAACGGCGGAGTAGACCTGTTGGGCCTAATTCTGCTCCTGTCACCCTTGACGTTAGGGAGTTTGACGTCTAATTTGCTCTGCAGTTCGGCGAGATGCTTTGCAACACATTAGTGGGAAGACAGGATTTATAAAAAGTTCCCGTAGGTTAGAGAAACCTCCCGGCTATAGGCCCTACCTGTTTCAGAGAGGCACTGCCAGGAACCTGGAAATAGATTGCCCATTCTCAGTCAGTCAGGGACAGTGTGCGGGAAGGAAAAGACACGTTATAAACCTCACTGAAAAGTGTAACATTCCCTAGCACATTAAACCGTTCCGGCCGATAGCAGATTGGGCTGTTTTTTTGTTTTTTTTTAATGCTAATGATAGACTTAACACTCAAAGTTACACAACAAATCTTGGGGCAGGGCAGCGGTAGAGTTGCTGCCTCACAGCGCCAGAGACCCGGGTTTGATCCGGACCACGGCCGCTGTCTGTGTGGAGTTTCTCCGGGCGCTCCGGTTTCCTCCCGCACTCCAAAGACGCACAGGTTTGTAGGTTAATTAGTTTCGGTAAAATTGTCCCCATTGCATAGACAATAGACAATAGGTGCAGGAGTCGGCCATTCGAGCCAGCACCGCCATTCAATGTGATCATGGCTGATCATCCTCAATCAGTACCCCTTCTCCCCATATCCCCTGACTCCGCTATCTTTAAGAGCCCTATCTAACTTAACAACTTCTTTCCTATACTAGGGTGACCAAAACATCTTGTGTGTTTTCATTAAACCCACACTAACTTAATCCATGTTGGCGCCCTTTAATTCACTTGCTGAGCACGAGAGAACTCTTGGGAACTTTAAGAATGTGCAGGGCACTTTGTTTTTTTTAAACACAGAGGCTGGTGGGTCCCTGTAACACAAGGCCAGGGCTTGTGCTAGAGGCAGATAGGGTCGTGGCATTTGAGAGACTTGTGGATACGCACATGGACGTGTGGGAAATGGATTATGTACAGATAGGTAACATTGGCCTTGGCATCATTAGACACTGAATTAGCTGGTTCAGACTCGGTGTCGTTCAATAAGAATTCTTTGTCACGGCTGGCTAAAAATGAATGAATGGGTTTATTGGCCAAGTATTCACATACAAGGAATTTGCCTTGGTGCTCCGCCCGCAACTGACAACACGACAGACAGCGACAGATAAACTAAAATGTGCAGGGAGGAACTGCAGGTGCTGCTTTACACAGAAGATAAGACACAAAATGCTGGAGGAACTCAGCGGGTCAGGCAGCATCTCTGGAGAGAAGGAATGGGTAAGGATTCGGGTCGAGACCCTTCTTCAGCCTGAACATGGAAAGGTGACGTTTCTTCCGATGAGGTTGTCCCGACCCGAAGTTTCACCTATCCATGTTCTCCACATATGCTGCCTGCCTGACCCGCTGAGTTACTCCAGCACTCTGTGAAACGTCACCTATCCATGTTCTCCACAGATGCTGCCTGACCTGCTGAGTTACTCCAGCACTCTGTGAAACGTTACCTATCCATGTTCTCCACAGATGCTGCCTGACCCGCTGAGTTACTCCAGCACTCTGTGAAACGTTACCTATCCATGTTCTCCACAGATGCTGCCTGACCCGCTGAGTTACTCCAGCACTCTGTGAAACGTTACCTATCCATGTTCTCCACAGATGCTGCCTGACCCGCTGAGTTACTCCAGCACTCTGTGAAACGTTACCTATCCATGTTCTCCACAGATGCTGCCTGACCCGCTGAGTTACTCCAGCACTCCAGCGGTTGGGAGACAATGTTTAAGGGGAAACGGAGAACGCAGAGCGAGGGCTACTCACCAGCGGCACCAAACTGACGTGAATATTGCAGAAGTTCTCTCGTTTAACTTTAAACTGGAACTGGCGAAATGCTTCAATGAAAGGCATGCTCTCGATATCACCCACAGTTCCGCCCAGCTGAGAACACAGAAGATAAAAAACGTTGCACATTGAATGGGGGTACTGGCGGTGTGTGTCTAACCTTCACACAAGAGGGGCCGAACGGCCAAATTCTGCTCCTATCATTTAGGTAGAGTCGCTGCCTCTCAGCGCCAGAGAACCAGGTTCAATCCTGACTACGGGCGCTGTCTGTACGGAGTTTGTACGTTCTCCCCGTGGCCTGCGTGGGCTTATTCCGGGTGCTCTGGAGCGTAGAGGCTGTCGCCCAGATAAGGTGGAGGCCACAATGGTCCATTGTTGGCAGTGGAGGGGGTGATAACAAAGGGCTACGGACCGTGGAACTAGCAGGATGGGGGAGGCAAAATGTGCAGGAAGGAACTGCAGATGCCGGTTTAAATCGAAGACGGACACAAAAACCTGGAGTAACTCATCGGGACAGGCAGCATCTCTGGAGAGAAGGAATGGGTGAGGTTGCAGGTCGAGACCCTTCTTCAGACTGATGTCAGGGAAGTACAGAAATAACATGTAGTCAGAAACAGTAAGGCTGGTGGGAGAACTGGGAAGGGGGTGGGATGGGATGGAGAGGGTGGGGGGGGGGGGGGGGGAATGCAAGGGTTGATTGAAGACCACACAAAGTGGTCGCGGTTTACCTCGATAACGCAGACTTCGGGCTCCACCCCATCGCTGTCGACGGGGATACGGGCTTGGCGTAACACCCACTCCTGGATCGCATCCGTGATGTGTGGGACCACTGCACGTGGACAACGGGATAGATCAGTCACACTGCCCGCGTCCAGCCAATCCTCCCGCCCCCCACTGCGCACCAACCACTTTACACCGCTACACTCCAGATAAAAAGGCCCTCGGCCCACCGTGTCCGCGCCGACCAGCGATCCCCACACACTAGAACTATCCTACACACACTAGGGACAATTCACAATCTTTACTGAAGCCAATTAACCTACAAACCTGCACGTCTTTGGAGCGTGGAAGGAAACCGGAGCGCCCGGAGAAAACCCACGCGGTCACGGGGAGAACGTACAAACTTGCTGAAGCTTCAACAGATGCCATTAAACTGGTAAGATGTGCACGGAATATTAACAAGGAGAGGTTAGCAGGCTGAGATGTTATTCCTTGGAGCACAGGAGGATGAGGGGTGATCTTATAGAGGTGTATAAAATCATGAGGGGAATAGATCGTGCAGATGCACAGAGTCTCTTGCCCAGAGTAGGTGAATCGAGGACCAGAGGACACAGGTTTAAGGTGAAGAGGAAAAGATTTAATAGGAATCTGAGGGGTAACTTTTTCACACAGAGGGTAGTGGGTGTATGGAACAAGCTGCCAGAGGAGGTAGTTGAGGCTGGGACTATCCCAACATTTGGATGAACAGGTTTGGAGGGGTATGGACCAGCAGGTGGGACTAGTGTAGCTGGGACATGTTGGCCGGAGTGGGCAAGTTGGACCGAAGGGTCTGCTTACACGCTGTATCACTCTGTGACTATGACTCCATGACTAAGCCAGAAGACAGCTGTGGGGCCAAGTCAGTGGATATTTTTAAGGCAAAGATAGACAGATTCTTGATTAGTACGGGTGTCAGGGGTTATGGGGAGAAGGCAGGAGAATGGGTAGGAGGGAGAGATAGATCAGCCATGATAGAATGGTGATGTAGACTTGATGGGCTGAATGGCCCAACTCTGCTCCTATCACTTGTGACCTTATACAGAGAGCGACTTGACCTTGTGCTGCCCCTAATATTTGATCAGGGAGAATGGGTGGGCAAGTTGGGCCCTGTGTCACTCCATGACTCCAACACATATCCAGGCACGGCAGCGCATCAGTTCAGCTGTAAGTGATGCGAGGTCCCCCAGTCAAATAACCATATAACAATTACAGCACGGAAACAGGCCATCTCGGCCCTTCTAGTCCGTGCCGAACACTTACTCTCACCTAGTCCCATCTACCTGCACTCAGACCATAACCCTCCACTCCTATCCCATCCATATAACTATCCAATTTATTTTTAAATGATAAAATCAAACCTGCCTCCACCACTTCCACTGGAAGCTCATTCCACACAGCTAACACTCTCTGAGTAAAGAAGTTCCCCCTAAACTTCTGTCCCTTAATTCTCAAATCATGTCCTCTTGTTTGAATCTTCCCTACTCTCAATGGAAAAAGCTTATCCACGTCAACTCTGTCTATCCCTCTCATCATTTTAAAGTTGCCTGTACCTTGCACCGTCTTGCCCAGGTAGTCCCCTTTGCGCTCCTTATTGATGACCCACTGATAGATCTTCCCCGTGGTGATGTTGTTGTCGCGGGTCAGGCGGATGTCAAGGAAACGCTCGTAGTTTCCCAGGTCCAGGTCCACCTCCCCTCCGTCGTCCAACACGAACACCTCACCTGCAAAGTCAACGTCAAATTTATTCGAAGGTGCAGTGAAATGAATTTGCCAGCAGCGATACTTAAAAAAAGGACACACAATAGGATTTAACACAAACATCCACCACAGCATAAAGATGTACAAACGTTGATGAATTTTTCGCACGGTTCACGTAGTGTATATATTTATTACTTGAATAAAGTCTATTTTGAAATTTAAAAAGAAATTCCACCACAGCATTCTTCACTGTGGCGGAGGGCAACAAAGTTCAGTCAGTCCTCCTCCTTTGTTCATCCGTGGTCAGGGCCATAGACCCTCCGCAGTTTCCGATACGGACGGCAGGATGTACAGGCCCTCTCGTCGGGATGATCCAAACTCCGCGGCTTGGGGCGCCCGAATCGGCACTTTCCTACCGGAGACCGCGGCTTCAGGATGTCACAGGCCGCATCAGAGAGAGAGCAGCAGGAGGTTTAAATCAAAGATGGACACATCACTCCAAACCATCCCCGTCCATAGATAAGCACAAAATGCTGGAGGAACTCAGCGGGACAGGCAGCATCTCTGGAGGGAAGGAAAGGGTGACGTTTTGGGTCGAGGCCCTTCAGACTGATCTATTCACGATCTCCAGAGATGCTGCCCGACCCGCTGAGTTGCTCCAGCACTTTCTGTCCACCCCGTGTAGGCATACGGCGTGGAAACAGGCCCTTCGGCCCAACTTGCCCACGCCGACCAACATGTCCCATCGACACTAGTCCCACCTGCCTGCGTTTGGATTTATTCTTGTTTCTCAGGCTCATAATGGCTTCTTTGACTTTCATTGGCACAACTTTGGTCCTCATGTTGATAAACAGCAATAAAAGTTTCCAAAGGTGATGGAAAGACTGGAGGAAACACTAGGTGCTGAGAGCTCCCTTATACCTGCATTAAGGAGGCAATTAAACACACCTGAGCAATTACAAACACCTGTGAAGCCACGTGTCCCAAACATTATGGTACCCATGAAGTATGTATAAACACAGCTGTAATTTCTACATGGTGAAACCAAAATGTATAAAAATACCCTTTAATAAAATCTGATAATGTGCACTTTAACCACATGTGATTTTTTTTAAATCACGAATCTCAAATTGTGGAGTACAGAGGCAAATAAATAAATGATGGGGCTTTGTCCCAAACATTATGGAGGGCACTATACCTGTCCAAATGTCTTTTAAGTTTGACATAGTCCCAGCCTCAACTACCTCCTCCGGCAGCTCGTTCCATACACCCACCACCCTTTGTGTGAAAATGTTACCCCTCAGACTCCTATTAAATCTTTTCCCCTTCACCTTAAACCTACACCCTCTGGCCCTCGATTCCCCTACTCTGGGCAAGAGACTGTGTGCATCAAAGTCCTCTGTTGCATACACAGTGGCGATTCGAGATGGCCAGTCGCTGCCTCAAACAGGCTGGCAATATCATCAAGGACCCACACACCATCCTGGCCACACACTCATCTCCCTGCTACCTTCAGGTAGAAGGTACAGGAGCCTGAAGACTGCAACGACCAGGTTCAGGAATAGCTACTTCCCCACAGCCATCAGGCTATTAAACTCGGCTCGGACAAAACTCTGAACATTAATAGCCCATTATCTGTTATTTGCCACTTCAAGAGTTCAGAGTCTTTCCTTTGAACATCACAGAGGACACTATCAAGGTGTCCTATTTCAGGCCAACATAAACATTACAATTCGTCAGTATAAAAATTCTCATCCTATCACTGATGCTCACAATTTCACACTGCTTCACTTAAAAAAAAACAGGGAAAAACACATCATTGTTAAGCAGGTAACGCAATTGAAAGGGAGTATATTCAGATCTACAATGAGATTCTTTAGGAATCTAGTCCTTTGCTCCAGTTTATTTATTCATGTGTGTATTTACGTATATAATGGTATATGGACACACTGATCTGTTTTGTTGTCAATGCCTACTATGTTCTGTTGTGCTGAAGCAAAGCAAGAATTTCATTGTCCTATCAGGGACACATGACAATAAACTCTCTTGACTCGTGCCAATACTGTACCATGTTCGTAGGGTGAGAATGTGCCCGCATCGATGTTGATGTAGGGGTCGATCTTGATCGCAGTCACACGGAGGCCACAGGACTTCAGGATGGTGCCGATACTGCTGGCAATAATGCCTTTGCCTATTCCCGAGATCACCCCGCCCGTCACCAAAATGTACTTCATTGGTACTCTGGAACCTAGGAGCAAAACAACAGGGCAACACAACTAGTGATAGCAGCAGAATTAGGCCATTCGGCCCATCGAGTCCTCTCCCCCATTCAATCGTGGCTGATCCATATCTCCCTCCCAATCCCATTCTCCTACCTTCTCTGCCTCAGAGGGCGGTGGAGGCCGGTTCTCTGGATGCTTTCAACAGAGAGCTAGATAGGGCTCTTAAATATAGCGGAGTCAGGGGATATGGGGAGAAGGCAGGAACGGGGTGTTAGTGTCTGTCTTCGGTTTGAACCAGCATCTGCTGTTCCCCGTGTCGCCATTTTACACTTCATTCCCATTTTACACTTCATTCCACCCCAACAGGTTTAGCAAAGCCTTAGGATATTTTAACGAACCGTGAGAACTTTTAAAGGTGTGGCTCTATTCCTTTCTCCAAATACCTGGTACAGTCAAGGGCCTGTCCCACTTGGCGATTTTTTTCGGCGACTGCCGACGTCATATCGGTGTCGCCAAAAGATTTCGAGCATTTCAAAATCCAGCGGCGGCAAAAAAAATGTTGCGACCAGCATTAGACCAGCTTCTTGTTGTTTTTTGCACTAATGCTGTTGCCCCAGCAGACAACAGCGTAGAAAATAGCACCACATTGTACTGACTCTGGAATGACCACAAGTACATGTATTTAGGAGTACTTCGTGAGTTAGCAAATCTGTTAGCATCCATCCTTCTAGGACAGTGTCCACAATGAATCACAGCACGGTTTGGGAACAGCTCCATCCATCCAAAATCGCAAGAAATTGCAGCGAATTGTGGACGCAGCCCAGACCGTCACACAAACCAATCTCCCTTCCAATGCCTCCATTTACACCTCACGCTCATAGAAAGGCCATAGCATCATTAGGTGCAGGAGTCTCACCATTCGGACCCTTCGAGCCTGCCCCGCCATTCAATAGGATCATGGCTGATCATCCACACTCCCGATATCCCGTACCTGCCCAGCTGTTATAGGCAGCTGATCCCCTCGTACCACAACCAGGGCCACGATCTACCTCCCTCTTACTATCCTTGCCAGACTTTACTGGCCTCAACTACCCTCTGTGGCAGAGAGTTCCAGAGATTCACCACTCTCTGTGTGAAAAAAAGTTCTTCTCATCTCGGTTTTAAAGGATTTCCCCCCCATCCTTAAGCTGTGACCCCTTGTCCTGGATTTTCCTAACATCCTGAACAATCTTCCTGCATCTAGCCTGTCCCCCCCCCCCTCCAACCCCCTCCCTCTATAAGATCCCCTCTCAAATCTTCTAATAGAGAGTAGAATTCTAGAGAGTAGCAAGGCCAGCAGCATCATCAAGGACCAGTCTCACCCTTGGTCACTCCCTCTTCTCCCCTCTCCCATCGGGCAAGAGGTACAGAAGTGTGAAAACGAACGCACACACCTCCAGATTCAGGGAGTTTCTCCCCAGCTGTTATCAGGCAGCTGAATCATCGTACCATAACCAGAGAGCTACGATCTACCTTGTTGACCCTCGGACTATCCTTGATCAGACTTTACTGGCGTTACCTTGTACTAAACGTTATTCCCTTATCAGGTGTATGGCACAATTGTAATAATGTATTGTCCTTGCACAGACTGGAAGCAATAGAAGGTTTTCACTGTATCTCGGTACACGTGACAATAAACCAAACTGAACTCAACTACCCCAATCCCCCTTGAACCCTCCTTTCCCTCCACTCCCCTGGTCGTTCACACACCCTGCACCCCAAAATAATACCATGTTCCTCCCCCCCCCCCCCCCCCCCCCCCCCCCCCACCATCAAGATCAGCCATGATCACAATGAATGGCGGTACTGGCTCAAAGGGCCGAATGGCCTCCTCCTGCACCCTATTTTCTATGTTTCTAAGAGTCAAAAACCCAAGATCGACACAAAAGGCTGGAGTAACTCAGCGGGACAAGCAACATCTCTGGAGAGAAGGAATGGGTGATGTTTCGGGTCTGATGAAGGGTCTCAACCCAAAACATCACCCGTTCCTTCTCTCCAGAGATGCTGCCTGTCCCACTGAGTTACTCCGGCATTTCGTGTCTCTCTTCCTTGGATATATTTTTGCCTGAAGAGGCAGGAGCAGAATTAGGCCATTCGGCCCATCAAGTCTACTCAGACGTTTTGGGTCGGACTCGAGACCAGTCTTCAGACATTGAAAACCCCCCCAAAATTCCACAGCCTCAGGGGATATGGGGAGAAGGCAGGAACGGGGTACTGATGAATGGCGGTGCTGGCTCGAAGGGCCGAATGGCCTACTCCTGCACCTATTGTACATGTTTCTATGAATGCTTCCCCCAATCCCAATACTCCCGGGATCTTTATTTTCCTACTATGTTCCTCCTGTCCCAGGCCAGTACGTCCCCCCTCCCCATCCACAAATTATTGCCGGCGCCCCTTCATCACAGGTACTCATACACCTTTCCACATTATTACAAGCATCTCCCTATTCAAATGATTGCATGCACCCCCAAACCATTACACATTACACCCCCCCCCCATTACACCCGATCCTGACAACCCCCCGCATGGTTATTGCAGATGCACCCCAATAGTCATCACCCACCATGCTCTGGCTCCCCCCCACCATGGCCCATGCACCCCCACCATGGTTATTGCACCCCCCACCATGGTTATTACACCCCCACCATGGTTATTACACACATTGGTTATTACCCCCACCATGGTTATTACACCCCCACCATGGTTATTACACCCCCACCATGGTTATTACACCCCCACATGGTTTATTACACCCCCACCATGGTTATTACACCCCCCACACCATGGTTATTACACCCCCACCATGGTTATTACACCCCCACCATGGTTATTACACCCCCACCATGGTTATTACACCCCCCCACCATGGTTATTACACCCCCACCATGGTTATTACACCCCCACCATGGTTATTACACCCCCACCATGGTGATTACACCCCCACCATGGTGATTACACCCCCACCCCCCATGGTTACTGCACCCCCACCATGGTTATTGCACCCCCACCGGTGTTACTGCACCCCCCACCGTGGTTATTACACCCCACCATGCACACCCCCACCGTGGTTACTACACCCCCACCCATGGTGTTACTGCACCCCCACCGTGGTTATTACACCCCCACCATGGTTATTGCACCCCCCACATTGGTTATTACACACCCCCACATTGGTTATTACACCCCCCACCATGGTTATTACACCCCCCCCATGGTTATTACACCCCCCCCCATTGGTTATTGCACCCCCCACCATGGTTATTGCACCCCCCCCCACCATGGTATATTACACCCCCCACCATGGTTATTACACCCCCACCATGGTTATTACACCCCCTCCCTCTAACCCACTGCGGGTCCCGCGCTATCCCGCAGCTGCAGCAACAACGCGGGAACTCACCGCTCCGCAGACTGCGGGTCGGGCCGGTGATACAACGGGCCGGGGCGATGGTACAGAGGGCACGGGTGCTGCAACGGGCCGGGGCGATGGTGCAGAGGGCACGGGTGCTGCAACGGGCCGGGGCGATGGTGCAGAGGGCCGGGCTACTGAGCAGCTGCAGCAGCGGCAGCGAGCGGCGCATCGGCTGCACCCACACTGTAGCAGCAACAGTAGCACGCGGCGCGGCGGCGGCGGCCCCGGGCCCGGGCGGGCTGTCAATCAATGACCTTTGCTGTCAATCAACCGCCTCAACCCCGCCCCCTGACGTCACCATGCCTCGCCCCTTGGGCCCGGGCCGACTGTCAATCAACCACTTCAACCCCGCCCCCTGACGTCACCATGCCTCGCCCCTGGGCCCGGGCCCTGTCAATCAACCGCCTCAACCGCGGGCCCTGCCCCCGCCTTGACGTCAAACACGGACCCGCCCCCTGACGTCACCATGCAACCGCCTCTCACCGCCCCCCGGGCCCGGGCCGGGTGTCAATCACCAAGGAACCCCGCCCCCTGACGTCACCATGCCTCGCCCCTCACGGCAATCCGCGGGCCCGGGCCGGCTGTCAATCAACCGCCTCAACCCCGCCCCCTGACGTCACATACAGGACCCGGCCCCTGACGTCAACATTAGGCCCCGCCCCCTCGCTGCCCCCTATCCCGCCCCCTGACGTCACCTACAGGGGGCTGCATGGGCTCGGTGGGCCGAAGGGCCTCATTCCATGCTGTATCTTTCAGTGTTCCACAAAGCTGCAGTCCCAGCCCCTTGATACACTGCCTGCAGGTTTTGTAGGCTAATTGGCTCGGTAAATGTAAGAATTGTCCAGTATAAAACTGTCCGGCTTCCAGTATAGTCCCTGGTGGACTTTTGGGTGGGTAGGTGCAAGGTGCAAGGTGCACAGTGTAAGGTGCAAGGTGCAAAGGTGCAAGGTGTAAGGTGCAAAGTGCAAGGTGCAAGGTGCAAGGTGCAAGGTGCTAGGTGCACAGTGTAAGGTGCAAAGTGCAAGGTGCACGGTGCAAGGTGCAAGGTGCACAATGCACACTCACAATTGTGCAGCCAAATTCACTCAAACTCCATTGACAGGTTTGCAGATGACACCACTGTAGTGGGTCAGATCCCAAACATTGACCAGACGCAGTACAGGAGGTGATGGTGAGATTGGTTACACGGTCACAGTTTAAGAATAAGGGGTCAGCCATTTAGGTCTGAGATGAGGAAACATTAACCCAGAGAGTTTTGAATCTGTGGAATTTTCTGAAACATTGACCCAGAGAGATGTGAATCTGTGGAATTTTCTGCCACAGAAGATACTGGATAGACAATGGGCGCAGGAGTAGGCCCTTTGGCCCTTCGAATGTATTCAAGAGAGAGTTAGGGCTAACGGAATCAAAGGGATATGGGGAGAAAGCAGGAACGGGGTACTGATTTTGGATGACCAGTCATGATCATAGTGAATGGCGGTGCTGGCTCGATGGGCCGAATGGCCGACTCCTGCACCTATTTTCTGCGTTCCTAGTGTGTAGGGAGTGGATGAGAAATGATGTAATGTGGAAATAACGGGAAAAAATTGCATCCCCGTCGAGGTAAGAGATTAAAAATAGTTTCCCCTAACGCCCCCCCCCCCCACCCCCCACACATAAAACAAACTAAAGAACACTAAAACATGCATTTAGCACGTACTATAAAACAACAGAGTAGGAAGGGACAGACAGGCTGTTGGCGAGGCAGCCATTGCTGGCGCCAACCGGTGGAGCATGTATGTTATGTCACTTGTCTACGTTATCCCACTATCTCATCCCCTTCCCACACACACGAGGTGCAATTTACAGAGGGCTAATTAACCCACAAACCCGCATGTCTTTGGGATGTGGGATGAGACCGGAGCACTCGGAGGAAACCCACGCGGTCACGGGGAGGACGTGCAAACTCCACACCGACAGCACTCGAGGTCGGGATCGAATCGGGGCAGCAGATCTATCTGCTATGCTACTGTGCTGTCACACCTTTGTGGAAAGGAATGTAATCAGAATCTACAAAGCTGTTCCTTGTCTGTCTGTGAATCACACGTATATTCAATTGTGATGTAACGACGAGATTAAGATTCCAAATGTAATATGAACTGTTGGTGGCTTTTAATGGAATCTGCAGCAAAATATCGTTACAAAAGCACCGTTTCTCAACACCGTTTTCAGGCTGGCACGGTGGTGCAGCGGTAGAGTCGCTGCCTCACAGCGCCAGAGACCCGGGTTCGATCCTGACTATGGGTGCTGTCTGTACAGAGTTTGTACGTTCTCCCCGTGACCTCGTGGGTTTTCCCCGGGTGCTCTGGTTTCCGCCCACACTCCATCGGTTAAAAAAAAAGTTAAATTTTCCCTAGTGTGTGTGGGAAAGTTTTAAATGTGCGCGGGGATCGCTGGTCGGCGTGGAGCAGGTGAGCCGAAGGGCCTGTTACCGCATTGTATCTCTAAACTAAACTAAACAAAAATTAGTGCTTCTAATAAACACTTCCAGGTGAAAAACAAGCAGCAAAATGAGTTGGTTTAAATGATATGAAGTATGTACTTCAGTTAAATGTGCTCTTGGTCAGCTGTGTTTATACTAAATAGCATGCCAGGTGGCAAGCTGATCTTCATTGTAAATTGAACCTTGTATGCAAGAAACAAAGACACATAGAAACATAGAAAATAGGTGCAGGAGTAGGCCATTCGGCCCTTCGAGCCAGCACCGCCATTCAATATAATCATGGCTGATCATCTAAAATCAGTACCCCGTTCCTGCTTTCTCCCCATATCCCTCGATTCCGTTAGCCCCAAGAGCTGCAGTATTATCTCTGCCTTCACTGCCTTCTGTGGCGGAGAATTCCACAAATTCACAACTCTCTGGGTGAAAATGTCCTAAATGGCCGAGCCCTTGTGTGTGCGGGAGAGTCTATGGGGATTGTATGGAGAACAATGTTGGACTCCACTCCTTTCACTTCTGCCATAATCTCACTCCCACCTCCATGAGCCACCCATTTCACCTTTATCTCCCTCCCCCGCTCACCTCCCTCGATGCCCGCTACCATCCTTCCCTCCAGCTTCAACACACCAGGCGCCTCCTCGTCCTTGTTTAAGAAGGAACTGCAGATGCTGGAAAATCGAAGGTATACAAAAGTGCTTTAGAAACTCAGCGGGTGCAGTCTGAAGAAGGGCTTTGGCCCGAAACGTTGCCTATTTCCTTTGCTCCATAGATGCTGCTGCACCCGCTGAGTTTCTCCAGCATTTTTGTCAGCTTTGGACATTGGACAATTTTATCAAGTATAAAATTGGCTTGATAAACATTTATACCAAAGCCAATTAACCTGCAAACCTGCACATCTTTGGAGTGTGGGAGGAGAGCGAGGATCTCAGAGAAAACCCACGCAGGTCACGGGGAGAACGTACAAACTCTGTACAGACAGCACCTGTAGTTGGGATCGAACCCGGGTCTCTGGCGTTGCAAGCGCTGTAAGGCAGCAACTCTACCGCTGCCCCACCGTGAATCCCCTGTCTGGGGACCCTCGGACTATCTTTAATTAGACTTTACTGGACGTTAGCTTGCATTAAACGTCATTCCCTTTACCATGCATCTGCACACTGTGGACGGCTCGATTGTAATCATGTGTTGTCTTTCCGCTGACTGGTTAGCGTGCAGCAAAAACTTTTCACTGCACCTCGGTACACGTGACAATAAAACATATGTCTTTGTGATCAAAACTCTGAGAAAGCAGCAGACTTAAGGAAATAAATTCTGCTCTTCAAAACCGGTTAAGCCTCTTGTACAAAGATGACATTGTCGTAATGGGACGAAGGTCATTCCGCCAGCAATCATCAAAGGGCCTCGTGATGCTTGTCACGTTGATCCCTGGAGATCTGTTGAGAATGAGCTCTGCTTACCTGCACCTTGTAACGATCTTAGCCATGCCCTTGAAAGCAGATTGTACAAACGTAAGAATAACAGCGTGTTTTTTTGGGGATTTTGTTTAGGTCAGACATACAGTGCGGAGACAAGCCCTTCGGCCCACCGAGTCCGTGCTGACCAGCGATCACCCCGCACACTCCGTACAGACAGAACCCGTAGTCAGGATCAAACCCGGGTCTCAGGCGCTGTGAGCCAAATGGCCAACAGATTGCCCTGAATATGAAATATTTCCATATGTGTTTGTTCAAAGCAAGGCAGTTACATCAGCAATATAATAATTCTTATGCTAATCATATTTCTTTGTGCTAACATGCCAGCTTGGATTAGTGTCAGAAAATAAAATTGCCTCCAGGCCCCAACTACTTGATTTTGGGAGTGTCCTCTTGTTCGAGGTGCTGTCATTTGGAAGCTATATCCAATTTGATCAGCCTTGCAATGAGTGGTTTGCAGAGAGGTTAAGGTATTGCTGTGCGGGTGTCAGGGGTTATGGCGAGAAGAGAGACGTATAAAATCATGAGAGGAATAGATCGGGCAGATGCACAGAGTCTCTTACCCTGAGTAGGGGAGTCGAGGACCAGAGGACACAGGTTCAAGGTGAAGGGAAAAAGATTTAATAGGAATCTGAGGCGTAGCTTTTTCACACAAAGGGTGGTGGGTGTATGGAACGAGCTGCCAGAGGAGGTAGTTGAGGCTGGGACTATCGCGACGTTTAAGAAACATTTAGACAGGTACATGGATAGGACAGGTTTGGAGGGATACGGGCCAAAGGCAGGCAGGTGCGACTAGTGTAGCTGGGACATGTTGGCTGGTGTGGGCAAGTTGGGATGAAGGGCCTGTTTCCACACTGTATCACTCTATGACTGAGACTCCATGACTAAGGCAGGAGAATGGGGTTAGGAGGGAGAGATAGATCGGCCATGATAGAATGGCGGAGTCGACTTGATGGGCCGAATGGCCTAATTCTGCTCCTATCACTGCAAAGAGTAGGAGTAAACGGGTCCTTTTCACAATAGCAGGCAGTGACTAGTGGGGTGCCGCAAGGCTCAGTGCTGGGACCCCAGCTATTTACAATATATATTAATGATCTGGACAAGGGAATTGAAGGCAACACCTCCAAGTTTGCGGATGACGCTAAGCTGGGGGGCAGTGTTAGCTGTGAGGAGGATGCTAGGAGACTGCAAGGTGACTTGGATAGGCTGGGTGAGTGGGCAAATGTTTGGCAGATGCAGTATAATGTGGATAAATGTGACGTTATCCATTTTGGTGGCAAAAACGGGAAAGCAGACTATTATCTAAATGGTGTTGGGAAAGGAGGAGATGCAGCGAGACCTGGTACACCAGTCATTGAAGGTAGGCATGCAGGTGCAGCAGGCAGTAAAGAAAGCGAATGGTATGTTGGCTTTCATAGCAAAAGGATTTGAGTATAGGAGCAGGGAGGTTCTACTGCAGTTGTACAGGGTCTTGGTGAGACCACACCTGGAGTATTGCGTACAGTTTTGGTCTCCAAATCTGAGGAAGGACATTATTGCCATAGAGGGAGTGCAGAGAAGGTTCACCAGACTGATTCCTGGGATGTCAGGACTGTCTTATGAAGAAAGACTGGATAGACTTGGTTTATACTCTCTAGAATTTAGGAGATTGAGAGGGGATCTTATAGAAACTTACAAAATTCTTAAGGGGTTGGACAGGCTAGATGCAGGAAGATTGTTCCCGATGTTGGGGAAGTCCAGGACAAGGGGTTACAGCTTAAGGTTAAGGGGGAAATCCTTTAAAACCGAGATGAGAAGAACTTTTTTCTCACAGAGAGTGGTGAATCTCTGGAACTCTCTGCCACAGTGGGTAGTTGAGGCCAGTTCATTGGCTATATTTAAGAGGGAGTTAGATGTGGCCCTTGTGGCTAAGGGGATCAGGGGGTATGGAGAGAAGGCAGGTACGGGATACTGAGTTGGATGATCAGCCATGATCATATTGAATGGCGGTGCAGGCTCGAAGGGCCGAATGGCCTACTCCTGCACCTAATTTCTATGTTTCTATGTTTCTATGACCTAATGCAGCGAGCAGCTCTACTGCTGCGCCACCGTGCCACACCTATATAGTTGATCATATATTTAGTCAGCTTTTTTAATCTCACCACTCGGCCTGGGATTTCTTTATGACTTATTTTCATTGAGTCATTTAATGCTAAGGCTGGCAATGTAATGTGGAGTTTTAGTGCTCTTCTCACTTTCAGCTGCGTTTAGCTGGGGAGAATTGTTTCTACGAGCCATTTTGCAAAGTGATTAACTTCTTAAACCTGAGTTTAATTGGTTCCATATTTAGTCACGGCAATAATACTCACTGGCGTTGAAATCGCACTTTTTCATTTCTAGTCCAAATTGATGCATCATTAGCTGTCAGGAATTAATTCGAAATTGCTGCTCGCGATAATAGTCTTGTTATAATCTCAGGGTTGTGTTGGAATCCCAAATTGTTGGCCTGACACACAAATCTATTTTTAAAGAAGTATTAACTACAGAGTTATGACTGCCACACATGCCAACGCATACAACATAAATACATTTGCAAAGCGACCATTGACATTAGCTAGTTTAAGAAGGAACTGTGCAGATGCTGGAAAATTGAAGGTAGACAAAAATGCTGGAGAAACTCAGCGGGGTGCAGCAGCATCTATGGAGCGAAGGAAATAGGCAACGTTTCGGGACAAAACCCTTCCGGGTTTTGGCCCGAAACGTTGCCTATTTCCAGAAGGGTTTTGGGCCGAAACGTTGCCCATCTCCTTCGCCCCATGGATGCTGCTGCACCCGCTGAGTTTCTCCAGCATTTTTGTGTACCATTGACATTAGCTCCCTGTTCTCTGATCTCCCAATGAGGAGTGTGAGTCATGTCTTTTTAACAAGGTACACTATTCACAAATTGTTTAGAAACATAGAAACATAGAAATTAGGTGCAGGAGTAGGCCATTCGGCCCTTCGAGTCTGCACCGCCATTCAATATGATCATGGCTGATCATCCAACTCAGTATCCCGTACCTGCCTTCTCTCCATACCCTCTGATCCCCTTAGCCACAAGGGCCACACCTAACTCCCTCTTAAATATAGCCAATGAACTGGCCTCAACTACCCTCTGTGGCAGAGAGTTCCAGAGATTCACCACTCTCTGTGTGAAAAAAAGTTCTCCTCATCTCTGTTTTAAAGGATTTCCCCCTTATCCTTAAGCTGTGACCCCTTGTCCTGGACTTCCCTAACATCGGGAACAATCTTCCTGCATCTAGCCTGTCCAACCCCTTAAGAATTTTGTAAGTTTCTATAAGATCCCCTCTCAATCTCCTAAATTCTAGAGAGTATAAACCAAGTCTATCCAGTCTTTCTTCATAAGACAGTCCTGACATCCCAGGAATCAGTCTGGTGAACCGTCTCTGCACTCCCCTCTATGGCAATAATGTCCTTCCTCAGATTTGGAGACCAAAACTGTACGCAATACTCCAGGTGTGGTCTCACCAAGACCCTGTACAACTGCAGTAGAACCTCTCTGCTCTTGTTTAGTTTAGATTAGAGAGACAGCGCGTAAACGGGCCCCTCGGCGCACCGACCATCGACCCCCCCCCCCCCCCCCCCCCCCCGTGCAGTAACACTGTCCTACAAACTAAAAGGCCTGTCCCACTTACGCGATATTTTCGGCGACTTGTCGATACACATCACGGCCGCAGCAGGTTGCCGAAAATTTTCAAACATTTTGAAATTTCCAGCGGCGACTAGAAAAACGTACGACTCTTCGGGCGACTACGTGGGGTGCTGCCTGTACGGTCGTGAGTAGTCGCCCAAAGAGTTGTGCCCTTTTCTGGATTTTCAACATGTTGAAAACTTTCGGCCACCTGCTGCGACTGTAACGGGTGCTGGCAAGTCGCCGAAAAAAATCACGTAAGTGGGACTGGCCCTTGACTATCTACGCCATTGGTGGGACCTTCGGACTATCCTTGATCGGACTTTGAGGGGGGAGAACTGGATATTTTTAGTGCCTTCCCTCACAGTGAATTCTGCTGTGGGGGGACGTTTCATGTTGATTTCTATAGTGTACTGTTCTGTGTCTTTTTTCTTTTTTCTCTTTTTTGTTTTGTATGGATATATTGACATTTGATCTGTTCAATTAATTTAATCAATCTCTGTAAAGCACTTTGGTTCAAATACTGGTTTTGGTGAAAAGTGCTATATAAATAAACATTATTATTATTATTATTATTATTTGCTGGCTTTACCTTGCACTAAACGTTAACCCCTTATCAGTACAAATGGCTCGGTTGTAATCATGTGTTGCCTTTCCGCTGACTGGTTAGCACGCAACAGAAGTTTTCACTGTACCTCGGTACACGTGACACTAAACTAAACTGAAACTGTAGGGACAATTTACAATGAAACCAAAGCCAATTAACCTACACACTTGTTTAAGAAGGAACTGCAGATGCTGGAAAATCGGTGGACAAAATTGCTGGAGAAACTCAGCGGGTGCAGCAGCATCTATGGAGCGAAGGAAATAGGCAACGTTTCGAGCCAAAACCCTTCTTCAGCCGAAACGTTGCCTATTTCCTTCCTGAAGGTTTTCGGCCCGAAACGTTGCCTATTTCCTTCGCTCCATAGATGCTGTCGTACCTGCTGAGTTTCTCCAGCAATTTTGTCTAACCTACAAACTTGTAGGGCTTTGGATTGTGCTCCCAGAGAACACCCACGTGGTCACGGGGAGAACGTGCAAACTCCGTAAAGACAGCACCCGTAGTCAGGATCGAACCCGGGGCTCTGGCGCTGTGAGGCAGCAACTCTACCGCTGCGCCACCGTGCTGCCCTGTACTTATAGCAATCCTTTGAATTCCTTGCTTGAACGCAGTTTGCACGGATAGATTTAGATATATTTCAATCAAATGAGTCTTCATTTTATAAATGGAGGGGGGTCCTCTTTGAAACTCATGTCACCTATTCCTTTATCCTCCAGAGATGTTGCTTAACCCACTGAGTTACTCCAGCACATTGTGTCTATGGTCAGTGTAAACCAGGATCTGCAGTTCCTTCCCACAGATTCTGTTCCTCTAAGTTCCTCCAGCATTTTGTTTATTGCTGGAGAGAAGGAATGGGTGACGTTTCGGGTCTCTCTCTATCTCCCTAGTGAGACCACACCTGGAGTATTGTGTGCAGGTTTGGTCCCCTAATTTGAGGAAGGACATTCTTGCTATTGAGGGAGCCCAGCGTAGGTTTACCAGGTTAATTCCCGGGATGGCGGGACTGTCATATGCTGAGAGAATGGAGCAGCTGGGCTTGTACACTCTGCAGGTTAGAAGGATGAGGGGAGATCTCATTGAAACATATAAGATTGTTAAGGGTTTGGACACACTAGAGGCAGGAAACATGTTCCCGATGTTGGGGGAGTCCAGAACCAGGGGCCACACAGTTTAAGAATAAGGGGTAAGCCATTTAGAACGGAGACGAGGAAACACTTTTTCTCACAGAGAGTTGTGAGTCTGTGGAATTCTCTGCCTCAGAGGCGGTGGAGGCAGGTTCTCTGGATGCTTTCAAGAGAGAGCTAGATAGGGCTCTTAAAATAGCGGAGTCAGGGGATATGGGGAGAAGGCAGGGACGGGGTACTGATTGGGGATGATCAGCCACGCACCTGTTGTCTATTGTCTACTATCTATCTCTGCCTCTCACTCTGTCTCTTTTATCTCTCTTTGCCTCTCACCCTCTCTCTGTCTCTCTTCTCTCTCCCTGTCTCTCTCTCCCTCTCTGTCTGTGTCTCTCTGTCTCTCTCCATCTCTCTCTCTCTCTCTCTCTCTCTGTCTCTCTCTTTCTTCTCCCTCTCTCTCCATCTCTCTCAGATGAGACTAGTGAGGCTGGGTCATGTTGGCCGGTGTGGGCAAGTTGGGCTGAAGGGCCTGTTTCCACACTTTAATCACTGTATGACTCTATGAGATGCTCCCTGACCCACTGTGTAACTCCAGCGTTCTGTGTCTATCCTATGGCATCATGTTCGGCACAGACATTGTGGGCCGAATGGCCTGTCCTTGTGCTGTACTGGTCTATGTTCTTTGTTCTGCAGCTTGCGGGCACTTGCTGTGGAAAATAATTTCCAGCAGGTGGCAGTCGGATACAAGGCAATGAAACAGCATCTCCCCAGCCTCTGGGTCCCACAGTGAGTGTGAGATCGACATAACATGCTGGAGTAACTCAGCGGGACAGGCAGCATCTCTGGCAGATGCACAAAACCAGAGATGAGATGGCAGGGGGGGAATAGATTAATTTCTTTAGTCAGAGGGTGGTGAATCTGTTTTAAGGCAGGGATTGCCAGATTGATGATCAGTACGAATGCCAGGAGTTATGGGGAGAAGGCAGGATAATGGGGTTGAAAGGGAAGGATAGATCAGCAGGGAAAGGTAGGATTTACCCCGAGTTCCTTCAGTTGTTGGCACGAACTCGGTGGGCCGAAGGGCCTGTTTTCATGCTATATTTTTCAATTAGTCAATGAAACGTCATCTGCCTATTCCCTCCACAAATGCTGCCTGACCCGCTGAGTTCCTTTTGTGTTCTGCACAACATAGCAATGCCTGCAGTTTCTTGTGTCTTCAACGTGGATACAGTCCCTTCGGCCCATTGAGTCCGTGCTGACCAGTGATCACCCCATACACTAACACCACCTTACACACTGGGGACATTTTACAGAAGCCAATTAAGCTACAAACCTGCACGTCTTTGGAGTGTGGGAGGAAACCGGAGCACCCGGAGAAAACCCACGCAGGTTATAGAGTCATAGAATGATACAGTGTGGAAACAGGCCCTTCGGCCCAACTTGACCACGCCGGCCAACATGTCCCATCTACACTAGTCCCACCTGCCTGCGTTTGGTCCATATCCCTCCAAACCCATCCGAAGAAGGGTTTCGGCCCGAAACGTCGCCTATTTCCTTCGCTCCATAGATGCTGCTGCACCCGCTGAGTTTCTCCAGCTTTTTTGTGTACCTATCCATGTACCTGTCTAACTGTTTCTTAAACGTTGGGATAGTTGAATGTTGAATAAGTTAGGTCTTTATTCTCTGGAGCGCAGAAGGTTAAGGGGGGACTTGATAGAGGTCATTAAAATGATGAGAGGGATAGACAGAGTTGACGTGGACAAGCTTTTCCCTTTGAGAATAGGGAAGATTCAAACAAGAGGACATGACTTCAGAATTAAGGGACAGAAGTTTAGGGGTAACATGAGGGGGAACTTCTTTACTCAGAGAGTGGTAGCGGTGTGGAATGAGCTTCCAGTGGAAGTGGTGGAGGCAGGTCCGTTGTTATCATTTAAAAATAAATTGGATAGGCATATGGATGAGAAGGGAATGGAGGGTTATGGTATGAGTGCAGGCAGGTGGGACTAAGGGAAAAAAGATGTTCGGCACGGACTTGTAGGGCCGAGATGGCCTGTTTCCGTGCTATAATTGTTATATTCAATTCAATTCAATTCAACTTTAATGTCATGGCACAAATACAAGTATCAGTACAACGAAATGCAGTTTTGCGTCAGTCCGTAGTAGTTGTACATAAAGAGAAAAAAAAAAAAAAAAACAAGAAAAAAATAGAAAGAGAGAAGATACAGAATAATCAGGAAATACAGAATGATTAAACAAAGGGGGACGGAGGGACCAGAGAAATCTATCGTCGGGACTCCGAGTTCAGCAATGTGATTGTGTTGTTATAGAAGCTTTTCCTCATCCTGCTGGTACGTGACCTGAGGCTCCTGTACCGCCTCCCTGATGGGGGGAGGGCAAACAGTCCATGGTTGGGGTGTGAGGGGTCTTTGATGATTTTCCCGGCCCGTCTCAGACACCGTTTTCGGTGGAGGGCATCCATGGCAGGGAGCGGGGCACTGTTGATGTGCTGCGCGGTTTTCACCACCCGTTGTACTGCCTTCCTGTCCGCAGCAGTGCAGCTGCTGTACCATACCGTGAAGCAGGTGGTCAGGATACTCTCTATGGTACAGCGGTAAAAGTTGGTCAGGATCTGGGGGGACAGGTGGGCTTTCTTGAGCCTCCTCAGGAAGTAAAGGCGCTGCTGTGCCTTTTTGATCAGCTTGGAGGTGTTGAGGGACCAGGACAAGTCCTCCGAGATATGCACTCCGAGGAATTTATAGCTGGAGACGCGCTCCACCTCAGTCCCGTTGATATGGATGGCGGTATGACTGCCTCCTCTGGTCTGCCTGAAGTCAACAATAAACTCCTTCATCTGTTTGGAGTTGAGGACGAGGTTATTGTTGGCACACCAGGCTGTCAGGTGCTGGATCTCATCCCTGTAGGCTGACTCATCGTTGTCGCTGATCAGTCCTACTACCGTGGTATCGTCAGCAAACTTAATAATGGCGTTGGATCCGTACTTTGGGATGCAGTCGTGGGTGAAGAGGGAGTAGAGGAGAGGGCTGAGCACACAGCCCTGTGGCACTCCGGTGTTCAGTGTTATAGTGGAGGAGGTGAGGTTGTTGACCCTAACAGACTGTGGTCTGTTAGTGAGGAAGTCCAGTGTCCAGTTACAGAGGGAGGTGGAGATGCCAAGTCCACTGAGTTTGGTGATCAAGCTGGCGGGGATGACGGTGTTAAAGGCAGAGCTGAAATCAATGAACAGCAGCCTGATGTAGGAGTTGTTGTGGTCCAGGTGGGTCAGGGCAGAGTGTAGGGCCGCCGATATGGCGTCCTCTGTAGACCTGTTGGTCCGGTAGGCAAACTGATGGGGGTCCAGTGTGGGGGGGAGGCTGGCTTTGAGGTGAGCCAAGATCAGCCGCTCAAAGCACTTTGCAATGACAGGGGTGAGTGCCACTGGGCGGAAGTCGTTGAGACTCCCTGTAGCTGACTGTTTGGGCACTGGCACGATGGTTGATGTCTTGAGGCAAGTGGTTATATGGTTATAGTCCCGGCCTCAACTACCTCCTCTGGCAGCTCGTTCCATACACCATCCACCACAGGGAGAACGTGCAAACTCCGTACAGACAGCACCCGTAGTCAGGATCGAACCCGGAACTCTAGCGCTGTGAGGCAGCAACTCTACCGCTGCGCCAACTGAGCCGTCTTTGTTCCGGAAGAGATTTTTTTTTTAAGGAACTCGGGGTAAATCCCACCTTTCGTTGAAGGCAATTACAGAGCCGTTCGTCTTGCTTTAATTCCAAGTATAATAATGGAGTCAATTATCAGAAGTAATGGTGAGGCCAGGGCAAATCTCATTACTAATCAGCATTCATGATATTCGCTGATTGAAAGGGCAATCTATAAAATAGATCGAACAGGCAGACAATGCAAGTGATTAGCATTGATTCATTAAAACGTAAATCAGATAGATTTATTTCAGAAAATATCCCTTTAAATACGATAATTTGAGACATGGATAGAAATTTGTCTTCACTGCTCAAATTGATACATATGCAACGAGCAGTAAACGCAAACTGTCACAGATGTACTGAGTAGGATGATAGAAAATAATTCATTATTCTTTTGCATGAAACATTATTCCCTCATCATGTATCTGTACGGCTCGATTGTAACCATGTAGAAACATAGAAACATAGAAAATAGGTGCAGGAGTAGGCCATTCGGCCCTTCAAGATTCAGATTCAGATTCAGATTCAATTTTAATTGTCATTGTCAGTGTACAGTACAGAGACAACAAAATGCAACGAAACGTACCTGCCTTCGAGCCTGCACCGCCATTCAATATGATCATAGCTGATCATCAAACTCAGTATCCCATCCCTGCCTTCTCTCCATACCCCCTGATCCCTTTAGCCACAAGGGCCACATCTAACTCCCTCTTAAATATAGTCAATGAACTGTGGCCTCAACTACCTTCTGTGGCAGGGAATTCCAGAGATTCACCACTCTCTGTGTGAAAAATGTTTTGCTCATCTCGCTCCATAGATGCTGCTGCACCCGCTGAGTTTCTCCAGCACATAGAAACATAGAAACATAGAAATTAGGTGCAGGAGTAGGCCATTCGGCCCTTCGAGCCTGCACCGCCATTCAATATGATCATGGCTGATCATCCAACTCAGTATCCCGTACCTGCCTTCTCTCCATACCCTCTGATCGCCTTAGCCACTTTTGTGTAACTTTGTTTCTAGGCTAGTTTCTCCAGCATTTTTGTCTACCTTCGATTTTCCAGGAAGGAAATAGGCAACGTTTCGGGACGAAACCCTTCAGGAAGGAAATAGGTAACGTTTCGGGCCAAAACCCTTCCGGGTTTCGGCCCGAAACGTTGCCTATTTCCTTCGCTCCATAGATGCTGCTGCACCCGCTGAGTTTCTCCAGCATTTTTGTCTACCTTCGATTTTCCAGCATCTGCAGTTCCTTCTTAAACAAGACGACTTTGAAGCCAGTAAAAAACGACATTGATGGGGGGGAGAGATGGAGAGAGCGGGAATGCAAGGGTTACTTGAAGTTAGAGAAATCAATATTCATACCGCTGGGTTGTAAGCTGCCCATAATGATATGGGCTGTTATATTAACCATTCAGTGCAGAGACAGAGTGGGGCTGATGGGTTCGGTATCATGATATTTCATTCTCAGGGTCAATTCCTATTACATGAATCCTCCCAAATTGATTCTATCTGAAAATGACACGCTGATGCTTTACTGTGCGCAGTCAGTCTGAAAAAAGCTGCCCTGTGAATTGGTGCTAAAGTTAGCAACCAATTAAGATTCCAGCTCTGTTGCAAAAATCCCTCCAGGTGCCTTGTTTGAAACATGCACAGATAATTATACCTCAAACTTGCACACGATCCATCTTTCCCAACATAATCACTGACACTGGTGATTTCATTCCCCGAATTCGACAAATACCCTTGTTGGAGAGAGAGGCGTATCCTGTTTAGTTTAGTTTGGAGAGATACAGCGCGGAAACAGGCCCTTCAGCCCACTGTGTCCGCGCCGACCAGCGATCCCCGCACATTAATACTATCCCACACCCACTAGGGACAATTTTGTTTTTTACATGTACACCAAGCCAATTAACCTACAAACCTGTACGTCTTTGGCGAGTGGAAGGAAACTGAAGATAGAAACATAGAAAATAGGTGCAGGAGTAGAGGCCATTCGGCCCTTCGAGCCTGCACCGCCATTCGATATGATCATATAACCATATAACCATATAACAATTACAGCACGGAAACAGGCCATCTCGGCCCTACAAGTCCGTGCCGAACAAATTTTTTTTTCCCCTTAGTCCCACCTGCCTGCACTTGTACCATAACCCTCCATTCCCTTCTCATCCATATGCCTATCCAATTTATTTTTAAATGATACCAATGAACCTGCCTCCACCACTTCCACTGGAAGCTCATTCCACACCGCTACCACTCTCTGAGTAAAGAAGTTCCCCCTCATATTACCCCTAAACTTCTGTCCCTTAATTCTGAAGTCATGCCCTCTTGTTTGAATCTTCCCTATTCTCAAAGGGAAAAGCTTGTCCACATCAACTCTGTCTATCCCTCTCATCATTTTATAGACCATGGCTGATCATCCAACTCAGTATCCTGTACCTGCCTTCTCTCCATACCCCCTGATCCCTTTAGCCACAAGGGCCACATCTAACTCCCTCTTAAATATAGCCAATGAACTGTGGCCTCAACTACCTTCTGTGGCAGAGAATCCAAGAGATTCACCACTCTCTGTGTGAAAAATGTTTCTCTCATCTCGGGCCTAAAATTTTTCCCCCTTATCCTTGAAGACCTCGGAGAAAACCCACGCAGGTCACGGGGAGAACGTGCAAACTCCGTACAGGCAGCGCCCGCAGCCGGGATCAAACCTGGGCGTCCGGTGCTGCATTCGCTGTAAGGCAGCAACTCTACCGCTGCGCCACTGTGCCCGCCCGTAAGTCTAGTTTATTGTCCCGTGTACCGAGGTACAGTGAAAAGCTTTTGTTGCGCGCTAACCAGTCAGAGGAAAGACAAAACGCGATTACAATCGACCCGTCCACAGTGTACAGATACATGATAAGGGAATAACGTTTAGTGCAAGGTAAAGCCAGCAAAGTCCGATCAAGGATAGTCCGAAGATCTCCAGCGAGGTAGATCGTAGTTACGATAGACACAATAATTCTGCGGGACGGAACTTAGGACAAAGGAATGAAAGATATGCAAAAAAGCAAGAATAACAAATTGTATTGGCAAAACATAACAAGATAGCAGATGCCCCAACAGACCAATAATTATATGTCCTCAGTTAAAATATAATGAGTGGGAAGGAACTGCAGATGCTGGGTTATACTGAAGATAGACACAAAATGCTGGAGAAACTCAGCGGGTGCTGCAGCATCTATGGAGCGAAGGAAAAAGGCAACGTTTTGGACCAAAACCCTTCTGGAAATAGGCAATATCATGATACCAAACCATCAGCCCCACAGCAGCCCGAAACGTTACCTATTTCCTTCCTGAAGGGTTTCGTCCCGAAACGTCGCCTATTTCCTTCCTGAAGGGTTTCGTCCCGAAACGTCACCTATTTCCTTCGCTCCATAGATGCTGCTGCACCCGCTGAGTTTCTCCAGCATTTTTGTGCATTTGGACCAATAATCAACCTCAGGATTTCGGGGTTTTTTTTAAAGAAAAATAAATGCATTAAATACAAATATATCTGTAAATTAAAGTGAAACAGGGAGACTAATAAACAGTAAATTTTACCCCCCGCCCCTCCAGAAAAAAGTGGGACTCCCATAATCGTAGTCTTTAGTTACAATGAGGCAGTATCGCATCTCCAGGCCAAGAAACCTGTGCTTTTTACAGCACACCTTTGCCACGGCTGTGTAGTTTCAGTCTACTATGCAATAGGTGTGCATATTCATCGGTGTCCCTTGGTTTCTTGGTTTCTTGGTCCTCCAAATGGAATTTAAACTGGAGGTGATGGAGGGAGGACTTAAGCCAGAAAGGGTCCCTCTGCAAGGACTGGACCCTACGGTTTGCCCAGAGTTGGTTCAGTATCTGAAAGGGCTGCTCCTCAAGTTTTGGCTACATTTCAGTCCGACGCTATTAATTTAGGGGCACCCGGTACAGAGGGGCGATGGATGGGAGGGAGGAGGGAGACTCCCTGTCGGTCTGCTCCTGGGCCTGGCCAAGATGGCCATTCGCGGGTCCAGGCAGCGGGCAGTCGATGGCCGCACAGCGGTCGGCTGCCTGCTCCTTTTCCGGGTCTACGTCCGAGCTCGCCTGTCCCTGGAAAAGGAACACGCAGTGTCCATGGGGACTGTGGAGGCCTTCCGTGAATGCTGGTCGCCTTTGGAGGTCGGGTGTTTTGTTGATAAGGTTGGCATTATATTATTTTGATGATCGTTTGTTTGTAAACTGTCAACATAGGCAGCCTTTGATGGTGTTAATACTCCGTTTATTTTTTATTTTTTGAATAAAAGTAGTTTCATAATAAAAAAATAAATAAATCAAAAAGAATTGGTTAAACGTGCGAGACACACGGATCTGTTTTCATGAAATTTAAATTTCTTCTGGCTCAGAGATCTCTCTTTTATTTATTTTCTCCAGTGTCAATCCTCACATCTTGGGATAGGGAATGATTGCAGATGTGACCAGGCGTTTGAGCAAATGCCTGCCGGTGATTAGCTGGTGTTTGAATGAGTCGCTGATGAGCCACTGGGGCGAGTGTACATTTTAATCCACGCTGGTGACAATCTGCAGACAGACTTTGGCGGCTGGCAGTTGCGACTTGCACCATCAGTGCAGCGTTTGATAAGAACATCAGAGATGACAGGAGCAAACACTGCCATCTCCAGGGCTTGATTGATCGATGATAAGGGATTGCAAGATAGACAGAAAAAGTTGGAGTAACTCAGCGGGACAGGCAGTGACAGAACGGTGACGTTTCGGGTCGAGACCCTTCTTCAGACCCGTCTTGACCTGAAACGTCACCCATTGCTTCTCTCCAGAGACGCTGCCTGTCCCGCTGAGTTACTCCAGCATTTTGTGTCTATCTTTGCTTCTTCTATCACAGTGTACATGGTGTTAGTTCTAGACTAGATACACAGTGTTAGTTCTAGACTAGATACACATTGTTAGTTCTAGACTAGGCACACAGTGTTAGTTCTAGACTAGATACACAGTGTTAGTTCTAGACTAGATACACAGTGTTAGTTCTAGACTAGATACACAGTGTTAGTTCTAGACTAGATACACAGTGTTAGTTCTAGACTAGATACACAGTGTTAGTTCTAGACTAGATACACATTGTTAGTTCTAAACTAGATACGTGGTGTTAGTTCTAGACTAGATACACAGTTAGTTCTAGACTAAATACACAGTGTTAGTTCCAGACTGGATACACAGTGTTAGTTCTAGACTAGATACACAGTGTTAGTTCTAGACTAGATACGCAGTGTTAGTTCTAGGCTAGATACGCAGTGTTAGTTCTAGGCTAGATACACAGTGTTAATTCTAGACTAGATACACAGTGTTAGTTCTAGGCTAGATACACAGTGTTAATTCTAGACTAGATACACAGTGTTAGTTCTAGGCTAGATACACAGTGTTAATTCTAGACTAGATACACAGTGTTAATTCTAGACCAGGAACGCAGTGTTAGTTCTAGACTAGGTACACAGTGTTAGTTCTAGACTAGGCACGCAGTGTTAGTTCTAGACTAGATACACGGTGTTAGTTCTAGACTAGGTACACGGTGTTTCGAGCATTTGTTTGTGTTAATAAAGAATATTTCGCCCAACCTGCCTGGTCTCATTACAAAACGCAGATTTTAAACATTTAATGTTCGTCTCTGGAAAGATCACCATTAGTTGATGGGATTTTAAAAGAAGGCGCAGATGTATCATTGATTTAAACCAATCTATGACTTAAGGTGTACGAGGTTGCGTAGCACAATCAATTGCTCTCGCTATCCATTGATCCAGTGCGAGCAACTTCTCCCCTGAAGCAAACTCAATGATCGCTATTCTCTAGATTCCACCTTGAGTTCCCTCTGCTTTGATGTGAGTGACTGTGTACTCTGTGCGTTGAAGAGGTACAATTGATGTCGTGTCCTCTCTTCCTATCTTACAGCCAGAGTTCCTTTCAATAGTCTGCAGCGAGCGGCTTCAAACTGATCAAAAAATCAACGCAGGCTTCAGGTACTTAAAAGGCCGTTTCACACAATTAGTATCTAGTTGCCGAGCTCGGTTCTTGAGACATCTAAATGTTGACAGAACTCACTGATGTCTCAGGGGGCTCCTGTTACTGTCTTTAAAGTATAGGAATCGAGGTGTGGGGAGATATAAACAAGTGCCTTTAACGTCACTGCATTGTGGATTTTGCAAATGTATTTACGTGTTTTTGAACAGAAATATGTTGCTGGGCCCAGTAGTGAACTAAAACCCGACTTGTGCAGGAAGGAACTGCAGGTGCTGGTTTAAATCAAAGATAGATACAGCATGCTGGAGTAACTCAGTGGGACAGACAGCATCTCTGGGGAGAAGGAATGGGTCTGATGAAGGGTCTTGACCCGAAACGTCACCCATTCCTTCTCTCCAGAGATGCTGCCTGTCCCGCTGAGTTACTCCAGCATTTTGTGTCCATATAAAACCAAGCTTTGTTGCTTTTCACAAAAGCCAATGATTGGGCCCAGATCAACAATAGACCATGGCAATAAATGGAACTGAAACTAAACTGAACTGAGATGAGATATTAATCATAATCTGTTCAATATTTTAGTTCCATAGTTACATCGCTCGCCACAGTGGGAAAGAGATTGGCGGGAAATTCAATCTTATCACCTGACGAGTACATTAGCCAGGAATCCTGGACGGGTGGCACGGTGGCGCAGCGGTAGAGTTGCTGCCTCACAGCGCCAGAGACCCGGGTTCCATCCTGACTGCGGGCGCTGTCTGTACAGAGTTTGTACGTTCTCCCCGTGACCACGTGTGTTTTATAATAATAATAATAATAATAATAATCTTATTTATATAGCACATTTTTACTCAACTTGCATTGACCCCAAAGTGCTTCACATAATTACATTACATTTGCACACAGGCAAAGGTGGGTGAAGTGTCTTGCCCCAAGGACACAACGACAGTATGCACTCCAAGTGGGATTCGAACCGGCTACCTTCTGGTCGCCAGCCGAACACTTAGCCCATTGTGCCATCTGTCGTCCGGGTGCACCGGTTTCCTCCCACACTCCAAAGACGTGCAGGTTTGTGGGCTAATTGGCTTTGGTAAAAATTGTAAATTCCAAATTGTCCCTAGTGTGTGTAGGATAGTGTTAGTGTACGGGGTGGTCGCTGGTCAGCGCGGGCTCGGTGGGCGAAGGGCCTGTTTCCGCGCTGTATCTCTGAATTCTAATGAGGCAATGATGGTATATTTCTATCTTGCTCAGAGGAAGATTTGGAATATGAATTAAGAATGAATTCCAACAGCTCTCTTGTCCACATTCAGGGTAAACGTGGACATGGTAGACAGTCAGAACCTTATTCCCAAGGTGGAAATGTCATGTTTAGTGGCTTTAGTTAATTGTCACTTGTACCGGGGTAGCTTTTGTTGCATGCTAACCAGTCAGCGGAAAGACAAAGACATGATTACAATCGAGCCGTCCACAGTGTACAGATACAGGATGGACGGAATAACGTTCAGTGCAAGGTTAAATCCGGAGAAAACCCACACAGGTCAAGATATTCAAGAGTCAAGAGAGTTTATTGTCATGTGTGTCCCAGATAGGACAATGAAATTCTTGCTTTGCTTCAGCACAACAGAACATAGTAGGCATTGACTACAGAACAGATCAGTGTGTCCATATACCATTGTATAAATATATACACACACATGAATAAATAGAATTCACGGGGAGAACGTACAAACTCCGCACAGACAGCACCCGTAGTCAGGATGGAACCCGGGTCCCTGGCGCTGTGAGGCAGCAACTCTACCGCTGCGCCACCGTGCATTGTAAGTTTTAAGAGTTGCAGTTCCAACGCTACTCCATTTTTCTTTGAACATGCAACAGAGGAAGGGGGACCTTGAACTGAATCTGCTCCTCATACTTGGAGAAGATTAATTGCCTGTCGTCTAATGCAGCACAGCATTTAATACTTATCATTAATGTATCAGTGGGAGAGATACTGACAGCACAGAACAGGTCTAAATCTGAATACAATTATCACACGGTTACTGCAGTTATTACCTGATGGATTCTTCAGAATATGATCACATCATTACTGAACCTGAGCAGTTTAGCCCCGGTTGAGCTTCACCTACACAATGTGTGTCACCACGTGACAAGGTGGCATTTCTCACGTAATCTGTTCAAAGATGAACACTACCCATAAAATTGGTTTGGTTTATACTCTCTAGAATTTAGAAGATTGAGGGGGGATCTTATAGAAACGTACAAAATTCTTAAGGGGTTGGACAGGCTAGATGCAGGAAGATTGTTCCCGATGTTGGGGAAGTCCAGGACAAGGGGTCACAGCTTAAGGATAAGGGGGAAACCCTTTAAAACCGAGATGAGGAGAACTTTTTTCACACAGAGAGTGGTGAATCTCTGGAACTCTCTGCCACAGAGGGTAGTTGAGGCCAGTTCATGGGCTATATTTAAGAAGGAGTTAGATGTGGCCCCTTGTGGCTAAGGGGATCAGGGGGTATGGAGAGAAGGCAGGTACGGGATACTGAGTTGGATGATCAGCCATGATCCATATTGAATGGCGGTGCAGGCTCGAAGGGCCGAATGGCCTCCTCCTGCACCTAATTTCTAAACTACGGGCGCAGAAAAGAACTGCAGATGCTGGTTTATACTGAAGTTAGACAAAAAGAGCTGGAGTAAGTAACTCAGCGGGTCAGGCAGCATCTCTGGAGAGAAGGAATAGGTGAGGTTTCGGGTCGGCAACCCGTCTTCTGTTTCAGTCTGAAGAAGGGTCCCGACCCTAAATGTCACCTATCCATGTTCTCCAGAGATGCTGCCTGACCCGCTGAGTTACAATAGACAATAGATGCAGGAGTAGGCCATTCGGCCCCCCGAGCCAGCACCGCCATTCAATGTGATCAGTACCCCATTCCTGATTCTCCCCATGCACAATACACTGATACATTAATGGTACACAAAAAAGCTGGAGAAACTCAGCGGGTGCAGCAGCATCTATGGAGCGAAGGAAATAGGCAACGTTTCGGGCCGAAACCCGGAAGGGTTTCGGCCCGAAACGTTACCTATTTCCTTCCTGAATGGTTTGGTCCCGAAACGTTGCCCGTTTCCTTCGCTCCATAGATGCCGCTGCACCCGCTGAGTTTTTCCAGCAGGTGCAGGAGGAGGCCATTCGGCCCTCCGAGCCAGCACCGCCATTCAATGTGATCATGGCTGATCATCCCCCATCAGTACCCCGTTCCTGCCTTCTCCCCATATCCCCTGACTCCGCTATCCTTAAGAGCCCCATCTAGCTCACTCTTGAAAGTATCCAGAGAACCGGCCTCCACCGCCCTCTGAGGCAGAGAATTCCACAGACTCACAACTCTCTGTGTGAAAAAGTGTTTCCTCGTCACCGTTCTAAATGGCTTACCCCTTATTCTTAAACTGTGTGGCCCCTGGTTCTGGACTCCCCCAACATCGGGAACATGTTTCCTGCCTCTAGCTTGTCCAAACCCCTCATAATCTTATTTGTTTCAATAAGATTCCCTCTCATCCTCCTAAATTCCAGAGTGTACAAGCCCAGCTGCGTGGGTTTTCTGCCATATCTTCGGTTTCCTCCCGCACCCAAAAGACGTACAGATTTGTTGGTTAAAGTACAAACGCCGTACAGACAGCACCCGTAGTCAGGATCGAACCCAGGTCTCTGGCGCTGTGAGGCAGCAACTCTACCGCTGTATTTGGTGGGCTGAAGGGCCTATTTCCATGCTGCACCTCTAAACCTCTTAAGGGGTTGGACAGGCTAGATGCAGGAAGATTGTTCCCGATGTTAGGGAAGTCCAGGACAAGGGGTCACAGCTTAAGGATAAGGGGGAAATCCTTTAAAACCGAGATGAGAAGAACTTTTTTCACACAGAGAGTGGTGAATCTCTGGAACTCTCTGCCACAGAGGGTAGTTGAGGCCAGTTCATTGGCTATATTTAAGAGGGAGTTAGATGTGGCCCTTGTGGCTAAGGGGATCAGGGGGTATGGAGAGAAGGCAGGTACGGGATACTGAGTTGGATGATCAGCCATGATCATATTGAATGGCGGTGCAGGCTCGAAGGGCCGAATGGCCTCTACTCCTGCACCTAATTTCTATGTTTCTATGTTTCTAAACTAAACTAAACTAAAAAGGTAGGATGACATTTCGGGTCGGGACCCTTCTTCAGACTCAATGTAGAGGGGAGGGGAGCTGGAGGTATTCTATGTATGTTGCAGCAGTCCGCATATCTTCTGCACATCAGAATTAATTCCTTTTGACAGCCTGCTTTGTAGCCACGTTGGTAATTATTCCCACATCCTGGTTGTGGAAATTAATTGTCATTTTTCTGCACTTTCAAGAGCCGGAGAAAGCGGCAAAAATAGACAGCGTCGTTTAGATCAGTGAGAGATTAATTGGGATACTCTTTAAAATGCAAGTTAGATCCAATGGCTTACGTGTAGGAAGGAACTGCAGATGCTGGTTTACACCGAAAATAGACACAAAATGCTGGAGTAATGCTGGTGAGGGCGGCGGAGGCCGGTTCTCTGGATACTTTCAAGAGAGAGCTAGATAGGGCTCTTAAAGATAGCGGAGTCAGGGGATATGGGGAGAAGGCAGGAACGGGGTACTGATTGGGGGTGATCAGCCATGATCACATTGGATGGCGGTGCTGGCTCGAAGGGCCGAATGGCCTCCTCCTGCACCTATTGTCTATTGTCATAGAAACATAGAAACATAGAAATTAGGTGCAGGAGTAGGCCATTCGGCCCTTCGAGCCTGCACCGCCATTCAATATGATCATGGCTGATCATCCAACTCTAGTATCCCGTACCTGCAGTATTGTCGACAGGCAGCATCTGTGGAGAAAAGGTAAGGGGTGACGTTTCGGGTCGAGACCCTTCCTCAGACTGATGCCAGGGGAGAGGGAGACACAGAGATACGGAACGGTCAGAAGTGAAAACAGTAAGATGACAGCAAAGCAAAGAGAGATAAAATGTAATCGGGGGCAGCCAGACTGGTTGGAGAACTGGGAAGGGGAGGAGTGGACAGAGAGGCAGTCAGGGTGGCGTGGCGCTAGAGTTGCTGCCTTACAGCGAATGCAGCGCCGGAGACCCTGGTTCAATCCCGACTACGGACGCTGTCTGTACGGAGTTTGCACGTTCACCCCGTGACCTGCGTGGGTTTTCTCCGAGATCTTCGGTTTCCTCCCACACTCCAAAGACGTGCAGGTTTGTAGGTTAATTGGCTGGTGTAAATGTAAAAAAAAAATGTTTTTAATTATCCTGTATAGAATTGTCCACATTCCAGTATAGTCCCTGGTGGACCCTTCGGAAGGGGCAAGGTACAAGGGCCACTTGAAGTTAGAGAAGTCAATGTTGATACCGCTGGGGTGCAAGCTGCCCAAGCGAAATATGAGGTGCTGTTCCTCCAATCTGCGCTGGGCCTCACTCTGACAGTGGAGGAGGCCCAGGACAGAGAGATCAGTGTGGGAATGGGAGGGGGAGTTGAAGTGCTGGGCCACTGGGAGATCAGGCAGGTTAAGGCGGAGGTGTTCAGCGAAAAGATGGCCTGGTTCTGCCGATATATAGGGGTCCACACCTGGAACAGCGGTTACACATACATAGACATAGAAACATAGAAATTAGGTGCAGGATTAGGCCATTCGGCCCTTCGAGCCTGCACCGCCATTCAATATGATCATGGCTAGTAATATCACAGCATAACATCTAGTAGATGTTATATGGTTATATAGGGTTATGGTATGAGTGCAGGTTGGTGGGACTAAGGGGAAAAAAAAATTTGTTCGGCATGGACTTGTAGGGCCGAGATGGCCCGTTTCCGTGCTGTAATTGTTATATGGTTATATGGTTATATAGATGAGCTGCAAGTGAACCTCTGCCTCACGTTCTAGAAATCATATTCCCATAAAGATCATTTTTTTGAAATTGCCCGTAATTCCTCTTGAGTTGCGTTCCATTTAAACATCGTGCTTCGTTGATAAATCCTTTCCTGCTCTGCCTTGCCGTTTCATTTCTGTAATATGATGCCACATTTTACTCCAGTAAAAATCAATAAAAACTCGGGCAAAGCCACTTACAAAGGTCACTCTACATGGAAATCATTGACTCAAGTTATAAAGATAATGGGGGAACTGCATAAAAATGGATTAGTGTGTTACTTATTTTTAAATGTATTATTTTTCACTTTCGACTTGATGTTTCCCTTCATTGGATTGTGTGTTATGACTGAGTTTGCCAATAAAAACTCATATAACCTAATATATATTTATCTTAATGACTCTTATTCACAATTGAAATTAATGAGTAGCATTCAAGGCTTATTGTTAAACGGTTTAAAACAAATTGCCTGGGTTAATGTAATATAAGATGTGAAATAACTTTGGTGTTGAATTTTGACATGCCTTGTAACATTAAACATGTGGTTAGCATGGAACATTCAACATAGACCAGTACAGCACAGGAACAGGCCCTTCGGCCCACAATGTCTGTGCTAGACATGGTGCCAAGACCATATAACCATATAACAATTACAGCACGGAAACAGGCCATCTCGGCCCTACAAGTCCGTGCTGAACAATTATTTTCCTTTAGTCCCACCTGCCTGCACTCATACCATAACCCTCCATTCCCTTCTCATCCATATGCCTATCCAATTTATTTTTAAATGATACCAACGAACCTGCCTCCACCACTTCCAATGGAAGCTCATTCCACACCGCTACCACTCTCTGAGTAAAGAAGTTCCCCCTCATGTTACCCCTAAACTTCTGTCCCTTAATTCTGAAGTCATGTCCTCTTGTTTGAATCTTCCCTATTCTCAAAGGGAAAAGCTGGTCCACATCAACTCTGTCTATCCCTAAAGACCTCTATCAAGTCTCCCCTTAACCTTCTGCGCTCCACAATTTTGGTCGCCCAATTATAGGAAGGATGTCACCAAAATAGAGAGAGTACAGAGGAGATTTACTAGAATGTTGCCTGGGTTTCAACAACTAAGTTACAGAGATAGGTTGAATAAATTAGGTCTTTATTCTCTGGAGCGCAGAAGGTTAAGGGGGGACTTGACAGAGGTCTTTAAAATGATGAGAGGGATAGACAGAGTTGATGTGGACCAGCTTTTCCCTTTGAGAATAGGGAAGATTCAAACAAGAGGACATGACTTCAGAATTAAGGGACAGAAGTTTAGGGGTAATATGAGGGGGAACTTCTTTACGCAGAGAGTGGTAGCGGTGTGGAATGAGCTTCCAGTGGAAGTGGTGGAGGCAGGTTCGTTGGTATCATTTAAAAATAAATTGGATAGGCATATGGATGAGAAGGGAATGGAGGGTTATGGTATGAGTGCAGGCAGGTGGGACTAAGGGGAAAAAGTTGTGTTGGCACGGACTTGTAGGGCCGAGATGGCCTGTTTCCGTGCTGTAATTGTTATATGGTTATATGGTTACAGGTCTGTGCAACATTTCCACTTTTCAATTTGGAACTGTACCATGTATTAAAGAGGAAAGATAACGAATTAGAAAATAATTAACGAAAGGAACAATAACATATGTCTCACACAGTATTTAAAGACACAGATACCAACATTACCATCTTAAGAAGCCAAAAAGGTTTGAGGTTTTAAAAGGCTATATAGCATTATACGTCAAACTGAAATATAATTGCCACACTT